>NC_133654.1:215646072-215946800 GCF_009905375.1 Apium graveolens
CTGTATTTTAAAAAAAAAATAATTTAAAATTACGAAATTTACGTTTTCATTTACTTCGGGATATTTCTAATATTTTAAGAATATTTTCGCGATTTTTAGAATTTGTTTTAAAAGCAGCTCGGTTCGTTAATTATGAAATACGGGTACGAGTTGTGTCTCAAAAATGATTTAAAAATCATGGAAATTTATTTTTAATAACTTTGAAGTATTTATGATATTTTAAAATTAAGTTAGTAATTTTACGGGTTATTTTTATTTGCATGATTGTTCGTTAAATTACAAAAATCAAGGATTGCGGTATAAATCAGGACACATGTTAAAGTTTTAGGTATTAAGTTGCAACGTGGCAACAATTGAAGATTTCTATTGATAGAAATAAAACAATAGGCGGTACCACCGCCTTCTTCACTCCTATTTATTCGGTTTCGCTGCTCTTCTCCTTCTTTGACAATTACAATCTCTTTCATATATCTCTCTTAATTTACTCTCTTTTTCTCTCTTTAATCTTCTTCCTGCTGCTCTTAACCATCTCCGGTTGCTTGCTTCCGGCCTAATTACGGTGAGTCGCCGCCCCGCGCTTGGCTTGGTTGTCTCAGTGATTCTGTTATATGCATATATATGTATATATATATATATACCTCTGTGTATATACGTGTACGATATGTGTAGTGTGTGTGTGTTGGTGTTTGTGTGTGTGACTGTACTTCCCGACCATCTCTCTGTTTTTCCGATGGCTTTGCTGCGGTTCTGTGGTGGCGCGTTGCGCGTGTTGCCCTGTTTAGTTGACTGCGTTCGGTTCGATTAAGTGGATTAATTCGTATTAATTTATTAATTACAGGGAATTGTGAATATAATTCGTGATATAAATAATTTCGTGCAATTGATTTTAATCGAATAAATCGGTGTAATTTATTTGGAAACCCGTATTATATCGGGCACCAATAAATTATACCGCCGTCGGCGATGAGCCTCGGCGAGCCCACGGTGGACGGTGATGAATTTATTCTGAGTCCTAATTTTTTTCATAAAATAAATCAACTGATTCGTAAAATTATTTTTGAAACAAGAATTTGATTTTACATTAAGTCGAGTACGTAGTTTAGTTGACGAATTGTGATTGGATTGATTGTTGGGTTAAACTAAGGATTGGAATTGTGGTTATTATGAATTGGATTGTCGTTATTGAATTGACGTCGATTGATATTTCGACGGGTAGTCCGATAAACAAAGGGGACGCTATCCAATTTCCGAGAAATCGAACTACGGAAATACGGGAACATCTCCGGGGATTATCGGGACGTCGAGCGAGTATAAGTAAATACATATATGTATGTTTTATATAAAACCTGATTGTATGTTGTAGTGAAACATTTTGCCAAAACCAATAACCCTAATTTCATACAATGACGAGTATACGTATTTTCTGAAAACGAACACCGAATCGATTTTCGAGAACATGAGCCCTAATTGATGTCTATATTGCAATACTGTATGTGTTACGAGTCGGGTTTGAATATCGTCAAGTAAAAATTAGTATTGAGGATATGTCAAGCATACCTAGACGTCTAACGTAGGGTATTTCGACCCTGTAGGTTATGATCGAGAACCTGAAAGTGGACGATGAACCAAAGATAACCTAGTGGTCAATTGACGAGTTCAGTAGAGTTTCAACGGAAAAATCTGAGTGTCGAAGTCGAATCCATTGGGATATAGTGGTTGGACGTTTAAGCCTGAGCGGCAGCGTCGGATCAGAATTGATAAGTGATAGTTGTAAAGCCTGTAAGGCAAGTATTTCTGAACTTTTCTTCAAGATATACTACCAATGTTTTCGAACTGTTTCATAACATGTCGTTATTATTCAAAATATCTCTTGTTTACATTGCAAGTGCATTAAACTATTTACCCTTGAATCCCTGATTTGCTTGATCTTGAGCCGTAAGCCTTGTTCTTTGAAAACCACCCTTTGTTGATCCTCAGACACCAAACCACACAAATATGATACTATTTCCCAAATGTTTAACTACCAAACACCAGAAGAAAATGGTTTGAAAACACAGAAACTTTTATACTCCAACCATTCTTTATAACATCAAAGAACTATACCTCGAAAAATCACTATTTGTTTAATACCTGATTCTTTTACAGATTGAAAACCGTTTCTTTTACATACCCTGATATACCCTTGTGATATCCATGAGTTCCTTTACATTTTATTCAAATGTTTAATCATTATTGATTATGATCTTGTTTTATTGAATTATATCGTTTATCATATTGAATTGCTTTAGGATTGGATAGTTTTTATATATGTGGACCAGATTCGTGGTCAGACCATACCAATGGTCAAATTAGGCCAATGTGTGCCTTGGATCCAGTAATTAGAGCAGTGTTGTGTGCTTTGCTCGGGGTTAGTGCGTGACTGATCAGCAGCCTAACCTTGGTTTTAAAACTTAAAATGAATATCCAATTCTAATGATTAGTTAAAAAGAAACTTGATTCCTTTGAATCATCTCATTTGATCATTGTTTAACCTCAGTTATCACTATTATGACTTGCTGAGCTAGTTAGCTCACCCTTGCGATTCTATATATTTTTTAGTTGAAAAGAATATGGATGATAGTGAAGTTCCTCAGTCCAAAGTGCGGGCTAAGGTTCCAGTTGAGTTGAATCGAGCTAGTAGAAGCGTCATGCGGTATAGAGATAGTCAGATTGTAAGAATGATTTTATTATCAATTGTAAGTTAATTAGTTGGGATTTGGTGCGATGTAATAATTAAGGTTGTGGCTTGTTTTCATACTTTAACCTGTTGCGATCCGTGGTTTTGTGAAGCAGGGTCATTATAAATAATATTTCTTATACAGGTTGATATATTGTGGACCCCAAACTTCTGACCCGGGTTTGGAGGGCGCCACAGGTTGGTATCAGAGCTACAGGTTATAAGTCACTGAAATAAGCCTAGATTGTCGGGATTGGGTAGAGGAAGTAGAAAGGTAAGACGTTGTGAGATTAAGTGCGATGGTATAGTAGGTCTCCGGCACAGTTCGTGTTGTAATTCGGGACTCTTAGCTTGTGATGTGATTTCCAGAAAATGGCAATGGTAGATCATGATTTCCCGGTGTCATTTGATCATTTGGAGCTTTCCGTTTGAGGATCGTCGTCTTCTCCCAGATTGGAATTGCACCTTGTTCCTCCACCAGTATTAGTGGCATTACCTTCTGTAATAATGATTGCATTTCTTCAAGCTATTCTACGCTACTTTTCTACCTTTTGATATGAGATTACCTATTCAGGAACCTCCATCTGATTATTCTTCTTTCACTGGACATTCGGCTGTGAGCGTATCTCTTTAGTTTACCCTACATCCTGTCCTATACCCCCAGTTTAGAACTTGTCCTATGAAGCGATTGTACTTACGAGGATGGATTCGAGAATTACAGTAAATGGTGAGCGCTTGAGATATAAATAAAGGTGAGAAGAAGTTTAGAGAGAAGATTTAAGTGTTTCAGAGGATAGCTTTGATAAGGGAAAACTTTGTTCCATGAAATAGATTTGTTGACTATTGGATAGCCTGTTCTACTTAGCTACTGCAATGATAATATTGGGAGTATTATTGGTATGGGAGCCTTGATGTGAAGCTACGAATAAGATAATGTGCGACAAAGTTTCGTCAATTAAGGAAGGTAAGTGGACATGATGAAGAAGAAAAGATAGATTTTTAAACATTGGTTGTCAAGTTACTATTTGAGTTTCTTGTTTGTTAGAAAGCCCTGATTACCTGGAAGGATGCTGTTTCAGACTTAGTAGAACGAAGTAACTTATGATTATGAAGAAGTTGATTATTCCTAACAGTAAAGTGCAAGTATTGTTTGATAAAATTTACAACAGAATCAGCGTACGGAGTAACTCTACATTCAATTATTAGGACTATTAGAGTTCGAAGAATTTATTGATTTAGCAGAAGCCGGAGCGTGATCGCAGAAGATTGGAAAGATTTCCAGACCTCTCTAAAAGCAGAATATTACTAACAAAAGGATCATTGTGTCGAATGGTACGTGGTTATCCTAAATTAAAAGAGGAATCTTGAAGTTACCTGGTAAGGAATGCCATTATGATCGAATTGTTAAAGTATTATACGTGTAGGTGTGACGTTACAAATGCAAGACTTAACAAAGTAAGAATCTACCATAATGCTTAATTTGCGAAGGAATTTCAACGTATTTTCTAAAAGTTATTATATGAAACGATGGAGATATGATCGAACCAGCTCGAAAGATGAATACAAGTGAAATGTGGATGGTGACCAATGATATCGTTCTAGTTTTCAGTATTACAGCATATATTCCCTTTTTAATTCCCAAATAAGTATGAACTTCTTTCCTTCAGTAAACTCCTTGTTATGATATCGAAAAGAAGTATATTCCATTCTTTTCAAATTTATCTGCTTCCCTCAAGTCTTGCTTTCTGATTGGGACAAACAGTGTTATGGTGAGACACTTTGTCAGAATGACGAAGAGTCGGGTGGGACGCCACCTAATCATGTGTTGTATGCCATATGGTACAAAAGACTGGCCATCTTAAGTACAAATGTGGTTGTCTCATTCATATTTAAATCCTTGTTTCTTCTTTCTTTTCAACTATAATTTTGTTGAATTGTGAATCCTTCTAGTTGTTTTGCTGTACTGTCGTTCTTTGCAAGAGTTTTTCCAACAGAAATCAACGTATTATGGACCAAGCGGGCAAAGTTCCATCTACTTCTCACGTATGGAAAGCAAATAAGGGCACATGAAGAGGATTACAAATCACCAGCCCCAGCGAAGAATCCACTAAGAGTCAAGGAAATCTACTCCAATGAGGAATACGTCTCCGAGAACGAAAATTTTGATTTTTTGTGAAATATGTTATTCAGAATACGTACGCGATGACATGGATGATTAGGGTGAATACCTTATGCATTAAAAGATTAAAAGATGTGAGAGACACTTAATTGTTTATCTCTCAAGGTTTTGTTGATAAGATAAATTACCCTGTTGAATTGATAAGATTAGGATCAAAGGACTAACCAGTTAAGAACGTGAAATTGTTGAACAAGTGAGTACCAATGGTGAAATTGAGATTGCTGGCAATAAGTTGTAAAAGAATTGATATCCTGGAAGATAAGAGGATTTGATATTATTCTAAGGAATGGATTGACTACTAAAGCGTAATGTCCAGAAAGACCGTCGTGACGAAAAGATAATTCTGAGGATACCAAATGAGAAGGTGAAGAGGTTCAGAAGATGAAAGAAGGTAACGAATTTGTTAATGATGATCACGGTGATCAAAATATGAGCATTTGGGTGATTATGGAATACATAAAAGTCGGAAACAAACCAAGTTTAAAGATTTTACAGTAATTAAGAAGTTTCAAGATATGTTTTGGATGAGTTATCAACGTTTCCTTCGGATATAGAAATTGAGTTCGTGACTGATTTGGCACCTGAAACGAAGCCAGTGTCCAAGGCCCCGCACAAAATGGCGCCAGTTAAAGTAAAGAAGTTAGCAAAGTGAATGCAAGAAATGCTAGAAGAAGAAGCGATTAGACCTAGTGTACCCCATAAGGTGCACCGGTATTAAATGTTAATAAGAAAAATGGAAGTATGTGATTATGCATCAATTAGCAAAAGCTCAACAAGTTTACTATCAAAAGAAAGTATCTGTTACCTCGACCCAATGATTTGTTTGATCAAACGAAAGAAGTAAAGTATTTTTATGAGATTGATTTAAAACTTGGTATTTCACCAACTGAAGATTAAACCTATGGATATATCAAAGATAATTTTCAGAACTAAGAACTATTCTCGTATCGTCAATTAGATTAACCAATATACCAGTAATATTTGAACTGGATGGAAAACACCTTTAAGGAATATCCGAGTAAGCTATAGTTGTGATACTTAAAGTCAATGGAGGACCATGCAAAGCATTTAATGATGACTGGGAAGTTGGAGAAGAAAGAAGTTGTATGAAATATAGTTCTCAGCATAAAGAGTCCATGTAAAGAAGATCAAAACAGATTCAGCAGAAGTTAAAATTATTATGAATAAAAGAGACCAGAAATACCAACAAAAGTAGAAGTTTTATCAGGGGTCGGTTACTATTGGAAATTTGTGCAAGATTTCGTGAAAGTTGCAATATCTTGGATGAAGCTAATCAGGAAAAGCAAGAAGTTTGTGAAAAGGAGAAGGATGAAGGGAATGTTTTGTGGAGCCAAATAAAAGAATGGTTCCAGTACCTGTTTTATCAACTTAAAAGCATCAAGGAGGTTTGGTAGTGTATAGTGATGCTTCGCATTAGGAAATAGGATGTGTGTTGATGCAGCACAATAGAGTTATTGTATATGCATCCAGACAACCTAAACCTTATGAGCAGAAGTATCCTTCCCATAATTTGGGATTAACAGTAATAATATTCGTCTTGAAAGATTTGGGAAACATGATATGTATGGAGAAAGGTGTAAGATCTATACGGGCCATAAGAGGTTGAAGTATGTGTTCACGAGGAAAAGCAAAGATAGAGAAAAGTAATAACGGACATAGAAACTATACCAGAGGAATTAACTATAGAATTCTGAAAGTTGGAATTGGAAGCTAAAGTTCATAATCCAAAAGGAAGAAAGATGGATAGTATGACCTTTCAGTTGAAGTTGTTAAGAGAAAGATAAGGAGATGTCAAAAGAAGATAATGGATCACGATGTTAGCAGTAGTGAGAGGAAATTTATGCGCCCAGGAGAATGATCACGATATCCCCAGGTTCTCTTCCAGCACTTGGAAGTTACAAGTAGAAGAATTAAAAAAAATAAAAAAAATAAAAAAAAATAAAAAAATGAGATGCCACAGGGAATTTATAGTATAAAGTATATACTCTATTGAAGAGATGTCAAAATATATGGAAATAAAAGAAAAACAGCGATAACCAGGTATAAGAAGGATACTTCAAAATGGATTAGAAAGTATTGGACATGTCAAAGAACTAAGGTGAACTATTGGAGGCCTAACGGATAAAGCAGACCCAGGGAATGGTTTTACAAAAAGTGAATCGTGAAAGGTACTAGTGATGTTCATGAAGAAAAGGAATGAAATTATAAGAGTATGTATTGATTATCGGGAGTTTAACAAAATAATGAATGAGAAGAAGTGAGACCTTATGAAGAATTGATTACTTATAAGACCTAATTTAAGAAGTGTGTTATGTATTGAGAATTAACTTAAGATCTGACCTGAGAAAATATCAGAAATTACGATTAAAGTGAGTTAAGAGCATTGCAAATTCTGGTGATATTATTTGAAATGACGAGTGTATCAGGTGGCTGTAAGGAATTAAGGAAACGTGATGTATAAGGAGCATTTAGATGACCAAACAGTATTTATTAATAACATCCTCAGTTACTCAAAGAATAAGAAGGTCTGCGTGGAATGCCCAAGGTTTTTTTTCTCCAAAGATCAGAAGGAGAACAACTATACGTTGAGTCTTCAAGAAGGAAATTTTGACTAAGGTTAACAAAAGATTCTGAATTAATCCATTAACGACTACCTAAACAAAGCTGCATGGTAACAGATGCCTTATGTCGACAGAAAGGATTTAATGTAAATAAGACCATCGAAGAATTGGTAAACGAATTGAAAAGAATAAGAGATGTTTAAATGTATGGAAACCAGGTTGAAAACGAGTACCGCCTATCATCCTTGAATAGAGAGTCAAAGTACGGAAGTGGTTCAGGAACTGTAAGATATGTTGAGAGAATGAGTCTTAAGGAAACACTGGAATGATCATTTATCAGTAATGTCAGCTTTGGAATGCCCCTGTATCAAGCTTCATGTGGACGCGAGTATAGGTTCCCATTTTTATTAAGACAAAGTGGGAGAAAGAAAGTTGTCAAATTCTAAGTTAAATTGGCACACTAAGAATGTAGTTATATTGATCACAGCAGCTCGGAGTAAACAAAGAAAGAAGGCGAAATGGTATCGAGAGAACATATGAGTATAGAAATAGGACCAGTAGTGTTAGTACAAGTTTCACCTTAAAAGGGGATGGATGAGTTTGAGAAGAAGGGACAGGTTAAGTCCTAAATTAGTGAACCATTCAAAGGTATGGATAAATATAGATAGAGTTGTTTATGAGTTGATATTACCGTTACAACAGTATATACATATGATGTAGTCTGTGTGTCAGGGTTAAGGTGATAAGTATTTGATTCGTATTAAGTAGCCGAAGAGGCTCTTGTCCAAATTTATTTTGTATATAGTGATCGATCTAAACTCTTGATCGTTAAAGGCAAGTCCTTGGAAATGAGTACCTAATTATTATGAGTACGTTTGAACCCTCGAGTAGAAGGGTCTACTTAGAAATTAGAGTCAGATATGCTTGACAAATATCCTCACTTGTGTAACTAGACCAGATTCTGAGGACAAAATCTTTTTAAGGGGGGAAGGATATAACGACTCGTGTATTCTTTTTAATTATTTAATTGTGCAATTATGGAAATTATTAAATAAATAAGATATGTATGTTGGCTTTGACCGCTATGTGTTGTTTGATTATTATCCATATATGATTTATAGTGTACCGGATTGTCCCCGTGATCAATTATGGAGTCATATTGAATTGTTTTCACTTTTAAAAGTGAATTTAGTGCAAATTTATTTGCATAAATATTTGGAATGTCTCTAAAATTATTTTTGTGATTTTACAATTACAATATTTATTTTTGGAATTTTATAAAACTGAAAAATCAATATTTCATCAATTATTTAACCCTGTATGATTTTCTGATGGTATTTATTTGTAAAATTTATATTTAATTCTAAAAATCTTTAAAAAATTATGAAACTTATATTGGTTTAAGTTTAAAATATTCCAAGAATTTTAAAATTATTTTGGAAATTTTCGGGATTAATTTTACCCGCGCGTTGTTTCGATTATTTGTTAAAAGCGGGTATAAAGTGCATTTTAAAAAAAATATTTTAAAATTACAAAATTTACGTTTTCATTTACTTCGGGATATTTCTAATATTTTAAGACTATTTTCGCGATTTTTAGAATTTGTTTTAAAAGCAGCTCGGTTCGTTAATTATGAAATACGGGTACGAGATGTGTCTCAAAAATGATTTAAAAATCATGGAAATTTATTTTTAATAACTTTGAAGTATTTATGATATTTTAAAATTAAGTTAGTAATTTTACGGGTTATTTTTATTTGCATGATTGTTCGTTAAATTACAAAAATCAAGGATTGCGGTATAAATCAGGACACGTGTTAAAGTTTTAGGTATTAAGTTGCAACGTGGCAGCAATTGAAGATTTCTATTGATAGAAATAAAAAAATAGGCGGTACCACCGCCTTCTTCGCTCCTGTTTATTCGGTTTCGCTGCTCTTCTCCTTTTTTGACAATTACAATCTCTATCATATATCTCTTTTAATTTACTCTCTTTTTCTCTCTTTAATCTTCTTCCTGCCGCTCTTAACCATCTCCGGTTGCTTGCTTCCGGCCTAATTACGGTGAGCCGCCGCCCCGCGCTTGGCTTGGCTATCTCAGTGATTCTGTTATATGTATATATATATGTATATATATATACCTCTGTGTATATACGTGTACGATATGTGTAGTGTGTGTGTGTTGGTGTTTGTGTGTATGACTGTACTTCCCGGCCATCTCTCTATTTTTCCGATGGCTTTGCTGCGGTTCTGTGGTGGCGCGTTGCGCGTGTTGCCCTGTTTAGTTGACTGCGTTTGGTTCAATTAAGTGGATTAATTCGTATTAATTTATTAATTACAGGGAATTGTGAATAAAATTTGTGATATAAATAATTCCGTGCAATTGATTTTAATCGAATAAATCGGTGTAATTTATTTGGAAACCCGTATTATATCGGGCACCAATAAATTGTACCGCCGTCGGCGATGAGCCTCCGTGAGCCGACGGTGGACGGTGATGAATTTATTCTGAGTCCTAATTTTTTTCATAAAATAAATCAACTGATTCGTAAAATTATTTTTGAAATAAGAATTTGATTTTACATTAAGTCGAGTACGTAGTTTAGTTGACGAATTATGATTGGATTGATTGTTGGGTTAAACTGAGGATTGGAATTGTGGTTATTATGAATTGGATTGTCGTTATTGAATTGCCGTCGATTGATGTTTCGACGGGTAGTCCGATAAACAAAGGGGACGCTGTCCAATTTCCGAGAAATCGAACTACGGAAATACGGGAACATCTCCGGGGATTATCGGGACGTCGAGCGAGTATAAGTAAATACATATATGTATGTTTTATATAAAACCTGATTATATGTTGTAGTGAAACGTTATGCCAAAACCAATAACCCTAATTTCATACAATGACGAGTATACGTATTTTCTGAAAACGAACACCGAATCGATTTTCGAGAACATGAGCCCTAACTGATGCCTGTATTGCAATACTGTATGTGTTATGAGTCGGGTTTGAATATCGTCAAGTAAAAATTAGTATTGAGGATATGTCAAGCATACCTAGTGTAGGTTATGATCGAGAACCTGAAAATGGACGATGAACTAAAGATAACCTAGTGGTCAATTGACGAGTTCAGTAGAGTTTCAACAGAAAAACCTGAGTGTCGAAGTTGAATCCATTGGGATATAGTGGTTGGACGTTTAAGCCTGAGCGGCAGCGTCGGATCAGAATTGATAAGTGATAGTTGTAAAGCCTGTAAGGCAAGTATTTCTGAACTTTTCTTCAAGATATACTACCAATGTTTTCGAACTATTTCATAACATGTCGCTATTATTCAAAATATCTCTTTTTTACATTGCAAGTGCATTAAACTATTTACCCTTGAATCCCTGATTTGCTTGATCTTGAGCGGTAAGCCTTGTTCTTTGAAAACCACCCTTTGTTGATCCTCAGACACCAAACCACACAAATATGATACTATTTTCCAAATGTTTAACTACCAAACACCAGAAGAAAATGGTTTGAAAACACAGAAACTTTTATACTCCAACCATTCTTTATAACATCAAAGAACTATACCTCGAAAAATCACTATTTGTTTAATACCTGATTCTTTTACAGATTGAAAATCGTTTCTTTTACATACCCTGATATACCCTTGTGATATCCATGAGTTCCTTTACGTTTTATTCAAATGTTTAATCATTATTGATTATGATCTTGTGTTAGGAATATGTGTATTAGTTTGATGATAAGTTCAGCAAAACACTTAAGTAGAAATCTAGTATTTGTAGCCTCAACGGATAAGATCATCTTGGCTATCCGTTGAAGGAGTAGCCTTACTTAGCAATAAGTTTGGTATTGTAGCACATCTCACTCTCTGGTTTCAAGCTGTAATTCTTAGATGTTGTTAGGAGATAATCAGTCATGTTGACTACTAATGGATGTACAAGTAGGAGGGCTAATTGTAAATATTTCATGCCTTGTAATTTTATATAAGTGAAGTAGTGTCAACGGATATTGAAGACCTTCAACGGATAAGAAACTAAGCTTCAACGGATGTCTCTAACGCCTCAACGGATAAAGCTTCAACTGCTAGACCATCAACGGATGAAAGCTTCAACGGATGCACTGCTAGAGCATCAACGGATAAAGCCATCAACGGATGAAAGCTTCATAGCAGTTGATAGTGACAGTTAACAAAGCTGACAGAGGCACATGGATTGACAGAGATGTGGTAGCCTATTTCAGGAACAGCAGAAAAAAAAAGCAGCCGTTTTTAGTCTGGTTCAAAATGGAAAGTCAACAGATAATTCCATATTACACTGGATAAAAATGGAACAGAAACAAGTGGAGAACTATTGTCTTATTGTACTTTATCTTTGTCTTCACTTGTAAACTTGGTGTTATATAAACCAAGTAGTAGCTAGTAATTAGACATGAATTTTCCCTGAGCTGTTTAGAAATATCAAGAGAGAAAATCATCTAGTTTGTACTAGGAAGCAGTTGTGATTTAATTTTGAATCACAGATTTTCTGAAATAACACATCTCTGGTGGAACAACAAATCCACCAGAAAAGTTTTTTTTGTTCTTTGTGTTCATTTCATTTGTGTTTAAATATATATCTATCTGCATCAGCTCCAAGCAATTCACACACAGTTGATCACTCAAACACTTAGTCTTACAAATTGCTCAAAACTTGAAAAAGTTTTGAGATTTACATTCAACCCCCCTTCTGTAAATCTCATTGTTAGTCCACTGGGAATAACAATTGGTATCAGAGCAAGCTCTTAACATACAAAGAGTTTATAGATCTATTCTGCTAACAGCATGAGTAAGAAGGATATTGGTGTAAAGATTCCAATCCTGGAAAGAGATAACTATCATCACTGGAAGGTGAACATGCATTTACATCTTCTCTCTCAAGATGAAAGCTACATCAACTGCATTGAGAATGGTCCTCACATCCCACACAAGGTGGCCACAGCTGCTACTGCTACAGTTGCTGTTGGACAGTCTATTCCCAAGCCAAAGGCAGAATGGACTGTTGAAGATATTGAAGAGGTCCACAAGGACAAGAAAGCCATGAACATTCTGTTTAATGGCCTGGATCAAGATATGTTTGACAATGTCATCAATAGCCAAACTGCTAAGGAAATTTGGGATACTGTGCAGCTTATTTGTGAAGGCACTGAGCAAGTTAGAGAAAACAAAATGCAGCTTCTCATTCAACAATATGAATATTTCCACTTTGAAGAAGGAGAATCATTGAATGATACATTCAACAGATTTCAGAAACTATTGAATGGATTAAAGTTGTATGGGAGAGTGTACCAAGTCAAGGACTCCAATCTAAAATTTCTAAGATCTCTACCAAAGGAATGGAAGCCTATGACTGTTTCTCTAAGAAATTCTCAAGATTATAAGGACTTCACACTTGAAAGATTATATGGAATTTTGAAGACTTATGAACTTGAGATGGAGCAAGATGAGCTGTTGGAAAAGGGAAAGAGAAAAGGAGGATCAGTTGCACTTGTAACTGACAGTGAAAAAGTTGAAGCCAGAAATGAGGAAAAGACAATGCCAAGTCTCAAAATTGGCACAAGCAAATCAGAATCAAGCAAGGGTAAAGAGCAAGTTGTTGAGGATGAAGACAATTCCAGTCAGGATGAATCTGATGATATTGATGAACATCTGGCCTTTCTGTCCAGGAGGTTTGCAAAGATGAAGTTCAGGAAAAACACAAAGTTCACTAAGTCAAACAAAAACATGGTGGACAAATGAAAGTTCAAATGTTACAACTGTGGCATTAGTGGACACTTTGCAAGTGAGTGTAGGAAGCCAAATTCTGAGAAAAAGAAATTTGAGCAAGTTGATTACAAAAGGAAGTATTTTGATTTGCTCAAACAAAAGGAAAGAGCTTTTCTCACTCAAGATGATTGGGCAGCAGATGGGGTAAATGAAGATGATGATGTGGAATATGTCAACCTAGCCCTGATGGCTAATTCTGATGAAAATGAAACTAGTTCATCAAGCAACCGGGTAATTACTACTGATCTCTCTCAACTTTCTAAACATGAATGCAATGAAACCATAAATGATATGTCCAATGAATTATATCATTTGCGTGTTTCTCTTAAATCACTAGCTAAAGAAAACACTAGGATCAAAGAAAATAATGTGTTTTTAAGTGATAGGAATGCTGTGTTAGAGAGTCAGGTAATTGAGCTTGAAAAGATTAAACTTAAATGCTTGACTATCGAGAGTGAACTAGAAGAAGCTGTTAAGAAAGTAGAAATTCTTTCTAAACAGTTAGAAAGTGAGCAAGAGGTAATCAAGGCCTGGAAAACATCTAGGGATGTTGGTGTTCAAATTGCCAAGGTTCAGGGAATTGAATCATTCTGTGAGGATGCCTGGAAGAAAAACAAAAAGAAGTTAGAATTAATTGATGGATTGTCAACGGATGTGGAATCAACGGATGATGAAAGTTATCCGTTGAAGGAAGAAAAGGAGCATCCGTTGAAGGCTCATCAATTAAAACAGGCAAGTTCTTTTAAAAATAAAAAGAATGATTCAACTCTCAAGAACTTTGTCAGAGAAGGAGCTAGCACATCCAGAGATGTCAGTAAGGTGAATATAGGACACATGACTTTAGATCAGTTGAAAGATAGGCTTAAGTTGGTTGAGGATAAGAAGGAAACTAAAAGAAAATCTAAATGAAATGGGAAGGTAGGGATTAATAAACATAACAATTACACAACTGATAGGTATGCTCCTAGAAAAAGCTGTGTACATTGTAAAAGTGTTAATCACCTATCTGATAATTGCAAATCTGTTAAAAATGCTCCCATGCATTCAAATCCCTCCATGCCTAACATGTCTATGTCACCTCTGCATGCTATGCCTGTTATGTCTCACCAGAATCCCCATGCACATTTTGCAAACATGCCATACATTAACAATCCTTACTTTACTGCATTTAGTATGCCTCAAATGCCATACAATATGCCTATGTGGAATAACATATTTGCACAACCTATGCCTTATCAAATTCAATCAAATGTGTTAAATGATTCTGTGACTAACCCTACACTTCAACCAACCACATCTGAGACCAAGGTTGACCCAAAGTTACCTAAGTCAAAAGATGCAGGAGGAATGAAGTCTATGAAAAAGACTAACAAGGCTGGACCCAAGGAAACTTGGGTACCAAAATCAACTTGATTGATTTTGTTGTGTTCAGGGACAAAGAAGGAATCTATGGTACTTGAACAGTGGTTGTTCAAGACACATGACAGGAGATTTCACCCTGCTCACAGAATTTAAGGAGAGAGCTGGCCCTAGCATAACCTTTGGAGATGACAGCAAAGGATTCACTATGGGATATGGCTTGATTTCAAAAGAAAATGTCATCATTGATGAAGTTGCATTGGTTGATGGTCTCAAACACAATTTATTAAGCATCAGTCAACTATGTGACAGAGGGAATACTGTTTCCTTCAATTCTGAAGCCTGTATTGTCACAAGTAAAAAGGACAATAAAGTGGTTCTAACTGGAGTTAGAAAAGGAAATGTGTACTTAGCTGATTTCAACTCTACAGATGCAGAATCCATTACTTGTCTTCTCAGCAAAGCAAGTCCAGTTGAAAGTTGGCTATGGCACAAGAAGCTGTCCCATTTGAATTTCAAGACAATGAATGATCTAGTCAAAAAGGACTTAGTTAGAGGAATGCCTCTAGTGGAATTCACAAGGGATGGACTGTGTGATGCTTGTCAGAAAGGAAAGCAAAAGAAAGTATCATTCAGTAAGAAGCTTGAATCTGCAATTGATGAACCACTGCAACTTCTACACATGGATCTTTTTGGACCAGTTAATGTATTGTCAATTTCAAAGAAAAGATACTGCCTAGTGATTGTAGATGATTTCTCAAAGTTTTCATGGGTTTATTTTCTTGGATCAAAGGATGAAGCTAGTGAAATCATCATCAATCATATCAAGCAAGTCAACAATCATCCTGATTTCAAAGTAAGGAATATTAGGAGTGACAATGGAACTGAGTTCAAGAATTCAACCATGAAGATGTTCTGTGGAGTAAATGGGATCATGCATGAGTTCTCAGCTCCAAGAACTCCACAACAAAACGGTGTGGTGGAAAGGAAGAACAGATCACTAATTGAAGCTGCAAGGACAATGCTTGAGGAGTCAAAGCTCCCAACTTATTTTTGGGCTGAGGCTGTTAACTGTGCATGTTACACTCAGAATATTTCTCTAATCAATCAAGCAAAATGCATGACTCCCTATCAATTATTCAAGAGAAGAAAACCAACTTTAAACTTTCTACATGTCTTTGGTTGCAAATGTTACATCTTAAGGAATCAATCTGATCACAAAGGAAAGTTTGATGCAAAGGCTGATGAAGGAATATTTGTTGGTTATTCTGCTGGAAAATCATATAGGGTCTACAATCTAAGAACCAACATTGTCATGGAATCTGTACATGTTGTGTTTGATGATAAAAAGATTGATGGACTAACAGATGAGGGATATCATGAAGGACTCAAATTTGACAATATTGAGATATATTGTGATGATAGTGAAGATGAGAATGATGAAGAAGGCATCTCAAGAAGAAACCAGAGTCTGCCTTTGGATAATGCACAGAATGCTGCATCCGTTGAAAGTCAAAATTCAGCTTCCGTTGAAAGAAGCAATGCAGCATCCGTTGAAAGACAAAGTGCATCATCCGTTGAAGTTCATAACGAAGCATCCGTTGATCACAGTCTGTCAACGGATAATCACTTTACCTCATCAGTTGATAGAACTCCCATTTCCTTTCAAAGGATCAGCAACTCAGGGGGAGTTTCAACAAATCAACATTCTATCTCACATCATGACAATACTGAGGCAACCTCATCAAGGGCTAATCTACCACCTCAAAGAAAATGGACCAAGAATCACCCTTTTGAACTGATCATTGGTGATGCTACATCTAAAGTACAAACTAGAAGGGCTACTCAAGATGAATGTCTGTATAGTAGCTTTCTATCACAGGAGGAACCTAAGCGAGTGGAAGAAGCTCTTTTAGATCCAGATTGGATTTTAGCTATGCAAGATGAGCTAAACCAATTTGAGAGGAACAAAGTGTGGAAGCTGGTACCCAAGCCAAAGAACAAGAGTTCTACTGATACAAAATGGGTATTCAGAAACAAGATAGATGAAAATGGCATTGTCATAAGGAATAAAGCCAGATTGGTTGCCAAAGGCTATTCTCAACAAGAGGGAATAGATTTTGATGAAACATTTGCTCCAGTTGCAAGACTTGAAGCCATCAGAATCTTTCTAGCCTATGCAGCTAATGCCAATTTCAAAGTCTATCAGATGGATGTCAAGAGTGCATTTCTAAATGGGGAATTGGAGGAAGAAGTTTATGTAAGCCAACCTCCAGGTTTTGAAGATCCAAATTTTCCAGACAATGTGTATTATTTGTTGAAAGCACTCTATGGACTAAAGCAAGCACCTAGAGCCTGGTATGAGACTTTATCAAAGTTCCTTCTAGATAATCACTTCACAAGAGGTACTGTTGACAAAACTCTCTTCTTTAGAAATGTTAATGGCTCTAAGATACTTGTACAAATTTATGTAGATGATATTATATTTGGATCTACAGATGATAAACTTTGTAAAAAGTTTGCTAAATTAATGCAAAGTAAATATGAAATGAGCATGATGGGAGAGCTAACCTACTTTCTTGGTTTACAAGTTAAACAAGTTAGTGGTGGAATTTTCATTAGTCAAACTAAATATATTTATGATCTTTTAAAGAAGTTTGACTTAATGGATTGTTCACCTGCAAAAACTCCCATGCCCACTGCCACCAAGCTTGAGTTAAACAAGGCTGAAAAGTCTGTGGATATTACAAGTTATAGAGGCATGGTTGGCCCACTTTTATATTTAACTGCCAGTAGACCTGATATTATGTTTTCTACATGTCTCTGTGCTAGATTTCAAGCTGACCCTAAAGAATCTCATTTAGTGGCTATTAAAAGAATTTTCAGATATCTCAAAGGGACTCCAAATCTAGGAATTTGGTACCCTAGAGAGTCTGGTTTTGATCTAATTGGCTACTCAGATGCAGATTATGCAGGTTGCAAATTAGACAGGAAAAGCACAACAGGCACCTATCAATTTCTAGGAAACAAGCTTGTATCATGGTTCAGCAAGAAGCAGAATTATGTTTCCACATCAACAGCTGAAGCTGAATACATTGCAGCTGGTAGTTGCTGTGCACAAATACTGTGGATGAGGAATCAGTTATTTGACTATGGTATAACTGTTGACAAAATTCCAATATTTTGTGACAACACAAGTGCCATTGTCATTACTGAAAATCCAGTGCAGCACTCAAGAACCAAGCACATTGATATCAAGTACCACTTCATTAGGGAACATGTGATGAAAGGTACAGTGGAACTTTATTTTGTTCCAAGTGAAAAGCAGATTGCAGACATATTTACCAAGCCACTTGATGAATCAACATTCACAAGATTAGTAAGTGAGTTAGGTATGCTTAACTATTCATAATCTATGTCATCTATGTAATCTGTCTTGTAGCCTGAAATGAATTTGCTGCAAGAACAAAGTTGGCTTTAATCAAGACTTATCCTATCAACGGATATTCCCTATCCGTTGAAAGCCAAAATTGTTCTATCAACGGATATTCATTATCCGTTGAAAGACAAATACATTTCTGGTAATTTTATCCTTCAACGGATAAAATAGTGTTGTTCATCAACGGATAACTATTTACCTTATCTATTGATGTGTCACGTTAGTGAGTCACAGCCGTTGATTCTTTTACTCAACCGTTGATACAGATATACAGTGTTGTATATATTTGTATTTACGGTAGTTTTCAGAATTTCTATAGTTTCATTTATTCCTGAACGGCTTTCACTTACTTAAAAGTATCATTTAATTATTTTAATTTGTGTTTTAATTCAAGAAAGTATAAAATCCCAATTGAATTCTTATTTTCACTTTACGCTTTCTTGCAATTATCATTCTCTTTCTCTCTCAATTCTCAAGTTCTTCTCTGCAACCTCTACTCACAACAATGGCACCAGTAGTCAAAATTATGTCTCAAACAGGATTTGTTTATGAAAAGAATAATTTCATAGTCTTGGTTGAAAAGAAGGAAGCCCATTCTGATTATCACAAGATGATGGACTTCATCAAGAACTGCAAACTGAGCTATGCAATGCTGGAAGCCCCAACCATCTACTGTGAAGTGATTGAGGAGATTTGGACAACTGCAGAGTTCAACTCCACTGATATGACTATTGCCTTCTCTCTCAAAGGTAAGGACTATTGCATTAATTGTGATGATTTACAATCTTGCTTTAAGTTGCCTGAGAATAATGCCATGACACCACACACTGATAAAGATGTCTCTGCTATGCTAGATTCCATAGGCTATACTTTTGATTCTACTAGTTTAGGTAGTATTAGAAGGAAAGGCCTTAGGAAAGAATGGAGTTTTCTTGGAGATGCCTTTATTAAGGTTTTCTCTGGGAAGATTAGCAATTTTGATGCTATCACTTCATCTCTTGTTAATATGCTCTATATGCTAGTTTTCGATAGGTACTTTAATTTTAGCAACTGTGTTATGCTAGAGTTAGGTTCCAGATTAGGTAACAAAGCTAATAGACCACATAACATCTACTTTGCTAGATTCTTTATGTTATTGGCTAACCATGTTGCTGAAGGTTTGGTTATATCCAATGAGAATAATAAACTCAAATGCTGGGCACAAGAGAAAAGGGTCCTTGCAGACCTTTTGAGAATGAACCTCAACAGCCAGGTGCCATTGGTATACTTGCCAATCATGAATGCACCACAGGTAAGGGAGGTAAATGTTTCTATAACTCCTACTATTTCCAACCCCAATGTTTCTTTGCCTTCTAGTGTGGCTATGGAACCTGTGTCATTGTCCAAACAGGCTCCTACCAAAGCCACCAAATCTAAAATCTCCAAAGTCAAGTCAAAGAAACCTACCTCTGTTGTTTCTCAAAAGACAACAGTTGTAACAACTACCATAAACCCTGAAGGGAGTGAACAGGGTGTGAGTGGTGAGGGGAGGGGTGAACATCAAAAAGCCCCCCAGGATAAGGTGGGAGAGGTGAGTGGTACCCAAATCAGCCAAGCCACAGTCTCTCAAAAGACTGTAGTGGTTCAAAAGGAGTCCAGCACATCCCTAGTTGCATCCTCCCAAAAGGATGTAACTATTGAAAATAGTCCCCATCCAGGGACACAGAACAAAAGAGGGAGGGACACTGAAGCTAAACATTCACCAATTCAAGCCTTTTCAAGGAAGAAGAAGGCCAAAACCCTAGTTTCCACACAAGGGACACACACAGCACAGATACACCCACCAGTATATGTGCCTTCTCAAATTCAGCTTGATGTGATTCCAGCAAATATGGAATCACGACCCCATTCTCTCAATATAGACACACACCATTCCTCAAACTCTCCTACACCCTCTCTGGATGTGGATATGATATTCACATCAATTCCTGATTCTCCCTCATTAAAACTCAGGGAGGAGCCCCACTCAAAACCTGGTGATCATCATCTTTTAGATGATTTGTTGGATCATCAGCCAATTCTTTCAGATGTAGTTGCAGAATCTGTGTCACCTCACTTAAAATCAATCCACACAGATTCAACAATTATATCACTTTCTATCTCTACATCATTTTCTTCTTCAACGGATATCTCTCATCCGTTGACAAGTGGTTGTTCTTCAACGGATAAGCTTAACAACAGTTATCCGTTGATACCATCAGTTTCCACTTCAACGGATACTCCCTATCCGTTGATGGCCTCTACACACTTAACAGAAACAACTCCAACTGTAGAGGACATGGCAACTGTACAATCACTTCTAGGCTTGAGGGAAGGGAGTGATTTTTTGAGTGAGAGGTTGGGTTGCTCCCAGACAAAAGGAGAGGTTGAGAGTCACCAAATGCATGCTATTTCTTCCAGCATGGCAGAAGTAAGTGAGAGGAGTGCCACCTTAGAAGGTGAAGGTGAGGGTGTGAGGGTGTGTGTGAGCCAGGGGGAGCCCCTGATGCAAGAAAAGAGAGAAATTGAGAGAAAGGCAGCTACATAAGCTATAAGGGTGGATCCAGTCATTGCTAGTGAGTTAATGAAAGTGGATGATGCAGATAAGGGAAGACAATTTCAGCAACACTACAAAGCTGCCATTGATAACATTTCCTTGGATGCTGACACTTTTACTCACCCTGTTTCAGCCTATCAATTATTGGCTGCACAGGGAAATGTGGAGGCAGAACAGACACTTCACATTGTACACACTTCAGAATCTCTTCTCAGAGACAAAGCTGCTGTCAACAGGCTGCCTTCTCAAGCTGGTGAGCCATCTGAAGAATTTGGAGTAAATTCTAATGATGATGACTCTAATTCTTTGAATGAGAGCATGAACTTAGGGGGAGTAGCAGGCCCAAGTTCTGTTCCTAATCTTCCTGCATGGGCATGGGCAAAACCATCAACACCATCAGAGTTTGGTGTCACTTTGGTCAAACAAGTCATGACAATTCAGCAAGCCATTCAGGAGACTCAGGATGCTGGTACCAAGGCAATTCTTCAAGCTCATCTGGAATCTCTGCATCTCTTGCAGTTGCAGCATTACCAGCAAAATCTAAGTGTGGATGAGCTCAAGCTGGACATTGCTGATCTGAAATCCTACAATGCTGAGAAATTGGATTCAGTTATACCCTATGGTACTATGCAAGATTTGTTGGGGAGACTAAGGAAGGCCTCTGATGCTGACAAGAGGCTGGCCAGATTGGAAGATAGGGTTCCAATCATTGAAGACTCTATGGTCACCATTCTTCAGAATCAACAAACTCAAACAAATCTACTCATGCAGCTGGCACAAGCACAAGGCTTGACCCCTACCCTTGATGATAACAAAAAGGGGGAGAATAAAGGGGAAGGGGAAGGAGAACCATCTACAACAGTTCAGATTTCTCAAGTGCTAGTTCCTGTCATCACAACTTCTCCACCAATTCAAGTCAAAGGAAAGCTAGATGGAATTGATCTAATCCAGATAGCAGCAGCTGAATTGCAAGTCAAAGAGCAAAGGAAGAAGATTGATGAAAAGATGCAACTAATATTTGGTTCTACAACTTCTCAATCACAATCTGTGAAGCATAGCACAAAAGTGGAATCAATTATTATGGAACTCAAGCCAGTAGGGAGGCATAAGGATGGAGAAACTTCTTCCAAAGATCTGCAACCTATGGTTCTCAAGCCCAACAACAGATCCAATAAGGACTCTACAAAGAATCCTCTAAAAGAGGTGGATTTTCCTCTTCCAAAAGCAGATGAGGACAAGCTTTTAGGAAGAAGTATTGCATATCTCAAAGAGACCATGGATGAGGCTGTAAAGAGAAACATGGCTATTATTTTCAGAGAGGGAAAGAGCATATGTGTGATGCAAGGACATCCCAAATTCTCAATAGCCAAGAAGGAAGAAACCAAAAGGTTGAAGGAAGAAGCCAAACAGCTAAAGGCTGACAAAAGAGCACAAGCA
This sequence comes from Apium graveolens, assembly GCF_009905375.1. Lineage (NCBI taxonomy): Eukaryota > Viridiplantae > Streptophyta > Magnoliopsida > Apiales > Apiaceae > Apium > Apium graveolens. The sequence goes on from NC_133654.1 coordinate 215,668,168, forward strand.
AAGCTTGAAAAATAGCTAGAGTCAAGTCAGGCTGAAGATCAGAAAGAAATTGAAGACAAAGGTGAAGATGAAGCTATGGGGGACATGGTTGGTACTGAGATGGAGGAAAGAAGTAAGGAAGAATGGCAGAAAGGGAAAAGAAAGAAGGTCAATGCAAAGAGAAAGAAGGTAGATAAGACTGAAGAAACCCAATCAATATCCAAACCACTACCCTCTATACCTGAACCCATTGTACCTGACCCCTTCATGAACATTCATGGTGAAACAATCATTCCCAAGGAGGAACCAATTGATTGGGACACCATCAAATTGCCCACCTTCCTAACCTCTTCTCCACCATCAAAGAAGCAGAAAAGAAGAATCAAATCAACACCCTCTAAAGCCTCAATCAAATTCACACAGAAGCCTAAGTCCAAACCTCAAAACTCTAAAGATGATTATGTTCACATCTGTGACATAAAAGAATTTTTAGACATTGAACTCTATCTGGATGAGCTGGAGGATGTAAGGGGAATAGCTGCCTACAGACAGCTACCAGAAAGACTAGTGTTCAAATACAAAGGAGCTGGGGAAAGAACATGGCCTCTTCACAGAATTCTGAATGAAGGCTACACTACCTTGATTAGAGTCTACTCAGCCATACATAAGGATTCTGGCTTTACCAGAACTGCCAGGACTGAGATTCTCAACAAGATTGCCAACATAAGGAAAACTTGGAGGGAGCCCAATGCTTTGCCTAGAACTTTACTCATTCCAGAGACAGGTATTACAATTCATAAATCACCTCATTGGTTGATGGAGTTCAGAGACAACAAAGGAGTCAGAAGATTTTTCAGAATTGAAGATCAGCTAAAGATTGCCAGTAATGAAACTCTCAAGGATATGCAATCTAAGTTAGATATCAATGAAGAAGATGAAGCTGAATTCTACAGACAACTTCAACTTCAAATAGAGGAGAATGACAGGAGGCTAGGAAAGAAAACCAGGGATCAAAGGAAAAGAAAGTAATTTGCTCAAGCTAAAGGAGCACCCTTGGAAACAAAGTATTTCTTCAATTTCATCTCAGCATATACACTTTTGCAGCACTTTTAAATTTTTGCTTAGTTACAGTTTATATATTTGTTAAGTGTTTTGTTATCATCAAGCTAAACCCAAATTTATGCCTACAGTTCTAGTAGACATAAATAGGGGAGATTGTTAGGAATATGTGTATTAGTTTGATGATAAGTTCAGCAAAATACTTAAGTAAAAATCTAGTGTTTGTAGCCTCAACGGATAAGACCATCTTGGTTATCCGTTGAAGGAGTAGCCTTACTTAGCAATAAGTTTGGTATTGTAGCACATCTCACTCTCTGGTTTCAAGCTGTAATTCTTAGATGTTGTTAGGAGATAATCAGTCATGTTGACTACTAATGGATGTACAAGTAGGAGGGCTAATTGTAAATATTTCATGCCTTGTAATTTTGTATAAGTGAAGTAGTGTCAACGGATATTGAAGACCTTCAACGGATAAGAAACTAAGCTTCAACGGATGTCTCTAACGCCTCAACGGATAAAGCTTCAACTGCTAGACCATCAACGGATGAAAGCTTCAACGGATGCACTGCTAGAGCATCAACGGATAAAGCCATCAACGGATGAAAGCTTCATAGCAGTTGATAGTGACAGTTAACAAAGCTGACAGAGGCACATGGATTGACAGAGATGTGGTAGCCTATTTCAGGAACAACAGAAAAAAAGCAGCCGTTTTTAGTCTGGTTCAAAATGGAAAGTCAACAGATAATTCCATATTACACTGGATAAAAATGGAACAGAAACAAGTGGAGAACTATTGTCTTATTGTACTTTATCTTTGTCTTCACTTGTAAACTTGGTGTTATATAAACCAAGTAGTAGCTAGTAATTAGACATGAATTTTCCCTGAGCTGTTTAGAAATATCAAGAGAGAAAATCATCTAGTTTTTACTAGGAAGCAGCTGTGATTTAATTTTGAATCACAGATTTTCTGAAATAACACATCTCTGGTGGAACAACAAATCCACCAGAAAAGTTTTTTTTGTTCTTTGTGTTCATTTCATTTGTGTTTAAATATATATTTGTCTGCATCAGCTCCAAGCAATTCACACACAGTTGATCACTCAAACACTTAGTCTTACAAATTGCTCAAAACTTGAAAAAGTTTTGAGATTTACATTCAACCCCCCTTCTGTAAATCTCATTGTTAGTCCACTGGGAATAACATCTTGTTTTATTGAATTATATCGTTTACCATATTGAACTGCTTTAGGATTGGATGGTTTTTATATATGTGGACCAGATTCGTGGTCAGACCATACCAATGGTCAAATTAGGCCAATGTGTGCCTTGGATCCAGTAATTAGAGCAGTGTTGTGTGCTTTGCTCAGGGTTAGTGCGTGACTGATCAGCAGCCTAACCTTGGTTTTAAAACTTAAAATGAATATCCAATTCTAATGATTAGTTAAAAAGAAACTTGATTCCTTTAAATCATCTCATTTGATCATTGTTTAACCTCAGTTATCACTATTATGACTTGCTGAGCTAGTTAGCTCACCCTTGCGATTCTATATATTTTTCAGTTGAAAAGAATATGGATGATAGTGAAGTTCCTCAGTCCAAAGTGCGGGCTAAGGTTCCAGTTGAGTTGAATCGAGCTAGCAGAAGCGTCATGCGGTATAGAGATAGTCAGATTGTAAGAATGATTTTATTATCAATTGTAAGTTAATTAGTTGGGATTTGGTGCGATGTAATAATTAAGGTTGTGGCTTGTTTTCATACTTTAACCTGTTGCGATCCGTGGTTTTGTGAAGCAGGGTCATTATAAATAATATTTCTTATACAGGTTGATATATTATGGACCCCAAACTTCTGACTCGGGTTTGGAGGGCGCCATATTCATCCTCCCAAAAGAATGTTACTATTGAAACAAGCTCCCAACCAGGAGCACAGGTCAAGAGGGATAGGGACATAAGTTCACCACAGACTTATGCTAGAAAGAAAAGATTAAAAACCCTTGGGGATGCACAAGGAACACACACAATGCAAACTGGTTCTAAAGACCCAATCACTGCACCTTCTCAAAGTCAGATTGATGTGGCTCCAATAAATGTGGAGTCACAGCCAAAATCTTTAATAATTGAAGCACCTGAAACACCAAATTCACCCACACACTCACTGGATGTTGACATGATCAATACATCACTTCCAAATTCTCCATCTTTAACTCTATTGGAGAAGCGTAAAATTCAATCAAGTGAGCATCATCTTCTAGATGATTTGTTGGCTCACTTGCCAATTCTTTCTGAGTCTATTGAGATATATGTGCCCAAATTTTCATCAATCTGCACAGAGTCTACAATAGTCTCCACTCCAAACTCATTCATTTATTCTATCCCGGTGAATATCATTCATCCGTCGAGTAGTGATTGTATCCCGACGGATGTGCCTAATAGGCAATCATCCGTCGAATGGTCAAACTACTACCCCGATGGATATTCCTCATCCGTTGGTAGTCTCTGTACAACTTCAAATTTCTTCAATTATCACAAGTGCAGAGGACTTAGTAGTAGTACAAACACTCTTAGGACTGAGGGAAGGGAGTGAACTGGGTTAGAGGTTGGGTTGCTCCCAGGCAAAAGGAGAGAAAATGAGTGAACCCATGCAGTCCATTTCTTCAGGACTGTCAAAAGTGAGTGAGAGGAGTCCCACCTTAGATGGTGAAGGTGAGGTGTGAGGGTGGGAAGCCAAGGGGAGCCCTTGATGTAAAAAGAGAGAGATACTGAGAGAAATGCAGGTACAAGAGTGATAAGGATGGACACTATTGCAAGTGAGTCAATGAATGTCAGTGATGTAGAAAGGGAAAAGTTATTTTAGCAAGAATACCAAGCTGTCATAGACTCTATTTCCCTGGATGCTGAGATATTTACTCATCCTGTTTCAGCTTATCAAGTTCTAGCTGAACAGGGCAATGGGGAGGCTGAAAGAATGCTTAATTTGGTGCACACTACTCAATCCATGCAAAGAGCTAAGGATGCCATCAAAGCCATGCCACCTAAAGCTGATGATGATATAGACTATGGCACTGGTGAATCTGAAGACCTTTTGGAGATGATGGTGATGATAGTGAAGAGCCCATGGACATAGGGGGAGCAGCAGGCACCAGCTCTAAATCTGGCCTGCCATCTTGGGCATTCTCCAAGGAATGTGATCTTCAACATTTCAAGACCACTCTCATCCATCAAATCCAGGAGACACATAATGCTCTTCAATCTACAACAGATGCTGGCACCAGGATGCTCTTACAGGCACATCTCAATTCTCTACATATGCATCAAACCTAAGGCTTTCAATACAATCATGATGTCACTTCTATCAAGACTGAGATTGATCAAGTGAAGAAGGACATTTCTGAAAGATTGGATGCTAAACTTCCAGAAGCAACAATGCTTGAAATTAAGTGACAGCTAAGGAAGAAATCTGATTTTGCCACTAAAGTGGATTCCTTGGATAAAAAAATGACTGCAATGGAAGTTTCTCTCACAGCTATACATCTACATCAAGCACAACAAACTCAACTGCTGTAACAGCTGGTGGCTGCACAATCTTCTTCCTCCATTCTACTTGATGATAACAAAAAGGGGGAGAAATCATTATCTCAAGTCAGTCAAGCAGAGCCATCTAGTGAGGGGGAGAAAGTGGTAAATGTACAAATCATCCAAGTAATTGTTCCAGAAATTACTCTGCCAAAGCCACCAGTATTGGACAACATTGATCTGATCCATATAGCAGCTGCTAAGCTTGAGTCAAAATCAATTCCCAAGATGCTTGATATTACAGCTGTGGAGAAGGAACTAGATGATAAACAGAGAAAGATAGATGCAGAAATTTAACAGAAGTTTGGGCTAATTCAGAAATCAGAAAAAAATCTTCACTCATCACTCTCAAGTCAAGAATATTTCTGTGAATGAAATAAGTATAAATTATCTGGAAAAAGGCCAAACATCTTGCATCAAATCTCCAAAGGCAAATCTGATCATGAAGCCTAAAAGGAACTACTCAAAGTTTTCAGACAAAAATCCTATGGATATTGTGTATGAAACACCTAGGCTAGATGAGAAGAAGTTGTTGGCCAGGTCAATTGCATTTTTCAAAGATCCAGCTGATTCAGCACTTAAAAGAAGAATTGCCAAGATTTACAGAAATGGTAAAGAAATTTGTGTGGTGGATGGATACCCTCAGTTTGTAGAAGCTAAAAAGGAAGAGAAGGAAAGAATCAGGCAAGAAAAGAAGCAAGCTGTTTTAGATGCTAAGAAGCTCAAACAAAAGAAGGAGCAAGCTACTATCTTGGCCAAGCTTCAAGCTGTGAAGACTACAAAAGAGATTTCTGCACAACCATCTGTAATTGCTGAACCTCAAGATCAGAAAGTGCAATATGCACCATAACAGAAAAGAAGATTCAGGTACAAGCTCCCCTCCAAAAGAAAATTGGACTTTAGTGATGAAGAAATGGAAGACTATATTCCTAAAAAGTCTACAACTTCAACTCAGACATCAAAACCCTCAATGGTATTTGAAGAATTCAAGGTGGTGGATCCAACTAGGAATATTCATGGTGAGCCCATAATTTCAAAGGATGAGCCAGTAGACTGGGATAGTTTGCCAATTCCTGAGCTGAAATTTCCTATCTTCAACAAGCCAAAGAAGACAAAGACTAGAGCAATCAAGAAAGTGAAGCCTGTGACTCTCAGATCCAAGACCCTAACCAAATCTCAACCCACAGTCAACAAGGAAGATCTCTTATACATCTGTGACATCAAGGAGTTCTCTGAAATAAACCTCTACTTGGAAGAATTGGAAGAAGTAAGAGGGATTGATGCTTACAGACATCTTCCTGAAAGGCTATTGTTCAAATACAAGGGAGGAAAAGAGATCACATTGCCACTTCACAGGATTCTTCAGAAAGCCAATCTGTACTGATAAAGGTCTATTTATCCTTCAAAAAGAACTTTGGATTTAATGTAACTACAAGGTTGATAGTCCTAAAGAAAATAGAGGAGCTAAGGAGCAATAGAGCCAAAGATGCACTTCCAAGAACTCTGTTTATCCCCTTCACAGGAAAGATAGTGCATTTGAGGCCTTATTGGCTGATGGAATTCATGGATGATAAGGAAGTTAGAAGATTTTTCAGACTGTATGACCAACTGAGCATCTCTAGCAATGAGACTCTTTTGGAAATGCAAGAAATGTTGGATTTATCTGAAGCTGATGAACTTGAATTCCAAAGACACCTCCAGAGTCAAATAGAAGAAAACAACATGAGGCTTGGGAAGAAATCCAGACAATCAAGGAAATAGATTTATCTGCTCAGACTAGAGGTGCACCTTGATAATGATTGTGAGCAACTCTGTGTATACTTTGCTTTGTTCAATTTTCAATAAATATTGCAGCACTTAGCAGTTTTATCTACTATTTTTCAATCTATATCATTAGGGTGTTTTGTTATCATCAATTTTCTCTTAATTTATGGCTACAATTCCAGTAGACATAAATTGGGGGAGATTGTTAGGAATATGTTATGAACTTGATGATAAATTAAACAAAACACCTTAGTAGATTTAACTTAGTGAATTTTGTAGCACTCGACGGATGATCAAATATAGTCCCGACGGATGATTTATTATAGTCCCGACGGATGACAATTTGACATCCATCGGGTGAGTAGCTTATGTAATAATAAGATCTGTAGCACATTTTTGCAAGCAACTTTATATAGATTCTGTAGGAGCGTATGAGTCATGTTGACTACTAGTGGATATGCAGAATAGGTTGATTAATTGTAAATGTGAGATGTCTTGTAATTCTATGTAAGTGAAATAGAGTCAAGTGACAAATAGCTACCCGACGGATGATCAACATAGCTACCCGACAGATGATCCACAAAGCTACCCGACGGATGACAAATATGTACCCGACGGATGATCAAATTCAAATATCTGTTGACAGTGACAACACAGTCACATGCATTGGGTGTTTGCAAAAGGAATGTGGCAGCCTGTTAAGCAGGAATTTGAGAACAAAGAAGCATTACCATTCCCATGCAATTATGAAGATATTCAAAGATGCTGGAATAGAGTAGTGAAGCAGCATGGAGTTAGACTAGATATGTTTTGTTTTATTATCTTGTCTTATTGTCATGTAAACTTGGTGATATATAAACCAAGTGTAGCTAGTAGAACATTCAACCAAGCAAACACATTTTAAAGAGAGATAGAAAAAGTTATACTTGTCAAGAATTTCTCTGTAGTTTGTTTGTTCTACTTGTAAGCAGTTGTGAGCTATTCAAACTTCACAGGGTTCTCATTTATATTTATATATATATATATATATATAAATCTTGTGGATACTTTCAAATCCACCAGAAAGTTTTAAAAGCTTGTGTTTTTATTACTTTGTGTTTTAATTTATATAACTCTTTCATTCCGCATTCTGTAAATCAAACACTTATATATTTATCGAGTTAGAACTGTTTTAAAATCTTGAAAAAGTAGCCAGAATTATATTCAACCCCCCTTTTGTAATTCTTGTTGTATTGTTAGGGAATTCGATCTCAACAACTTCATTAATCGAATGATCTTCATTTTCAGATTTCTTATGAACAACTGTGGTGAAATAGCATTAGTGTGATACTACCTGATCACCACACATCTCACCAACACCAAACTCAGTTGAGAATTTAATCTTTAGGTGAAGTATTAATGTGATAGCTTTAAGTGCCGAGATTTGTGCGACCCAAGATAGCATTGTGACTACATGATGCACTCACCACATGGAATTTCACTATTTTATATATTTGGCAAGGTAATGTTTCGAACAAAATAGGTAAGTCTATCGTTCCTACAACCTTGACCTTTTTTCCGTTGAATTCGTATAATGGAGAATGAGTGTTTTCTAACTTCCGGTCTCCCATATCCATTCTTTCCAAGGCGTGGTGATACTAAATATTGACAGAACTATTGTTATCGACTAGAATTTTCTTCACTGTATTTTTTTTGACTTTGGCTGTGATGACTAACACGTCCTGATGGGTGCGAATCATCCCTGGAATATAGTCATCATCGGAGAAGGAGATGACGAGGGAAAGCGTTGGTCTGTGTTTCTTAGGATATCCGGGTTTCATATTGAACCTTTCTCGGGTTAAAGATTTCCTGAAGTTATTTGAAAGCCCGCATGCTGTATGACCCTAGAATATTACGTCGATAACTCTGTCATCATTATATTGTCTCTAATGTTGAGAGTGGCCCTCGATGTAGTGAACGAAGTGGCATTTCCTTATCTTGGTTCAATTAAATTGCCTAAATGATAACATTGTTATGTGGTGTGTCATGTATCTTCATAATAATCATAATAACGAGAGCTTGGAGGTCGCCCTAACTTCATCAGCCTTGGAGGTTAAAAATCGAGCTATATTTTTAATATAGCCAATATTGTGGCCTTGTCGATGGTGAGCTTAGTGAATCCTTTATCCTTAAAATCACGGGGCTAGAATTTGTAGTCTGGCTATGACATGCCTGGTCGATCTCGATTTCGTGGAGAATATCTTTCCTCACGTCTCAATTCCCTTCTAGGTGGTGAACATCGGGGAGATTTGAAGTTATAACTTCTTATTCGTGGTGATCGAGGGCTGTAAGTCCTGATGCGATCATGTCGTTGATTTGAACTTCTTGGAGACCGTATGCTACCGACGACTTTTTGAAGAGTCATGTGGTGTTCAACAATTTGAAATGTTGTATGGAGATGTTGAGGGTGCTTCTCAATAAGTTATTCTAACAGTATTGCATGACAACTTCCGTCAATAACCGTTGCTAAGTAATTGACTGCCAAAGATTCCTCTAGGTCAATGATTTTTGAAATAGATTGGAGAAATCGGAACAAATAGCTTCGTAGGGATTCGTTGGGGCATTACTGTATCGTTATCAAAGATGCTCTTATCTTGCCGCCTTTGTAGTTGCTCCAGAATCTTGTTTGAAACTTGGTTTTCAGAATTGTCCAAGAGTCGATAGATCTTGATGAAAGGTTATTGTACCAACGTAGAGTTGTGCCTTGTAAGCATGTGGAGAAGAATTGGCAAGTGATATTTCCGAATGTCCATAAAAAGCCACCTGCCCATCAAAAGTATTGAGAAAGCCCAATTGGTCCGTGGATTCGTTGAACTGGTCGAGGGCTGGTGTTTTGAGGTTCTATCAATTTTTGCCTTCTTGATACTTCGAGATAAGGGACTTTCTTCCGGGGTCTCAAACCTCGAATGAATACGGATCAAATCTCTCAACTGAGCCATATCTTCTTGCATTTTAAGGAAATCTTCTTGAGAAATGGTACCTGTTATTTCTGTTCTTTGTGATGTACCTCCTGATGAGGTTGTTTTTGTTCGATGAGATTTTGAGTAAATAAATTGTGTGGAAGTCTCATCTTCGTCATAGTAATAATCTTCATCCTCCGATCGTTCGAAATCTTCTCGATCATCGTCTCCCCAATGAGCTATCGAAGCCTGTTGTGATTCTAATTGTAGGCGATGTATTTCTCTCATTTTTTCGAGCTTCGCCTCTAGCCATCGAGTCTCCTCCTCCAACAGTTTAAGTTCCTCATTTGAACCCTCCATTCCTTTTATTTCTTGTTCTCGCTGGAGCTTTCTACGCTGCAACTTTTGCAAGTGTAAAAGAGCCACTATCCAGGACATGCTTCCATTTTTCTATATAGACACACTGGCGAGTATCATGTTTCACTTTTCTTTTTCTCTTGCTCAGCCGCTTTGGCTGTTGAGATCTTTCTGATGGGAGATCTTCTTCCACCGAAAATAACCGTTTTGGCCGGAGATTCGACGATCCTTCACCTTTATCACCCGGAAGGACCGGATCTGATCTGGGTACCGTTTGAACTCTCCAGGCTCTATCTTTTCAACAATCATGGTTGGGGTATCAATTCTAAGAATTCCTTATATCGCCAAATGATGATTCTAATTAATCGGATATATTTTAATATATAAATAATCTTTTTAGAATCGTAATAGGAGGAAGTTCTTTTTATTAATATCAAATTATTTAATTGCTTTTTACTAGGACAAGTGTTACATATTTCCGGAGTCCTTAATGAACTTCCGGTACAAGTGGGCCTTCTATTACAATTACATACTCCTTGAGCGTAATTAACTATTCTTTTTTACTTCTCTTTTCCTCCTCGGCCCAGCAGTAAATTTAATGAATTCCGTTATCAAGATTCAGCTTTGCAAGATTCCGTTCAGTTAAATATCGCAATATCATGTCAAAACACAATACACATACACGTGTATGTATAAATTCACAACTGTATATATATTGGTCGTTATTAGTTTTGGCACCGTCTGTCACATCTCCGCTCTTCATCTTTTGCTCTCTCTGGTATCTGTTTCTGCCTCGCTTCATTATACATATATACCCCATTCTTGCGTTCTTGCCATATGATCATCTCTCTACTCTCCATCTCCCCGTAGTCTCTCTCCATAATCTCTCCGTAATCTTGTTATTATCTGTTTCTGTGCGTCGCTTCACTATAAAATCTTGCGTTCTTGTAATATGAGATCATCTCTCTACTCTCAATCTCTCCGTGGTCTCTCTCTATAATCTCTCGGTAATCTCTCTAGCTCTTGTCATCATCTGTTTCTGTTTCGCTTTCTCCATAATATAATACACAGTCTTGAGTATCGATCGATTGATCTTTTGGTGCAATGGAGAATCTTGAATTGGACGTTCGCGGGTTTGTTAATGGTGTTGTGAGACAAAGATTTGCTAACGATCCAATCAGGCTGACTTCATATCGGAATTTAACAGAATATATAAACCACCACGGAAATCTCACTCCTATTCAACGATATGCAATCATCGTTCACTCGATTGGGGATCATAACCAAGATTTAATCCAGCTGGTGTACATTCTTGTGCAAGACTATTACGATGACCTGTTGCTCAACAGTTCCCCTCAAGTTCGATTTGCTAAACTGTTTAAAGTAGGGGTAATGTGTTTCTGCATTCAATTTATGGACCTCTTTCACCGAAACTTCTCCATTCGTTCACCTTACTATACCACATTGTCCAATATGGTGCATTTGTATAGGACTGGTCAAGCTTCCGAATATCAACTCCGTCCTCACATTAACTATATTCTGCTTCGCTTTCCTCATTTCCGCTACCTACTTCGAGCAAGACTTAGCACAATGACTGAAATATTCAATGTTGCGCTTCCTCCTCCTGCTGGTGGAAACCCTCCTCCTCCACAAGTTTGATTTTCGAGTCTTACTATATCAAGAAATTCGAGAATCTCTCTGTATCAAGAAATTCAAGACTTTTGGTATATATATAAATTCCACACTTCTCCACTACAAGTTTGATTTTCTGAGTCTTACTATATCAAGAAATTCAAGATTCTTCACATATACGTATAAAAACATTTCGATAAACCAAATATTCTATCTGATATATTTCAGTACTCATTCTTGTAACAACAAAGCCAGCTTATCCTTTCTGGTTTGTTCCGTTCAGAGGATCTGACATACTGTCTTAGCAGTTGAGATCAATATCGCATATACAAAAATGTTGTGTAAACGAGAAGATGGGCGATTTAGGACGCTTCTCTGGAAAAATTTCTGGAATTCCACAATCAAGATCCTAGTTCCTGGTAGTGCATTATGCAGTAGGGCGTGTTTGGAAGCGTAGTTGATTTCTTGTTACATAGTTATTCTGCTGTTAATGTTGTTCTGATGTAGCCTTCATGTTGTTGCTTTAATACTACTACTGAGGTAGATTTATGATACTGAATATTCTATTGCAGTTCTTTATGGTGAGCCTTCTATCTTCTTCTTTTTTTGTGACATTGCATTCTCTGTTTTTGGCTTATATGTTAGTTTGTACTTAATATTTTTCAAATTTAATTAGACCCATATTTGAAACTCAAAATTTGTAGGGGCCAACCTGACTCGATAAGCACATATCCTAATCTCACATACACAAATTATCGATAAAATTCTCAGATCAGATGTATGTTTTTTTTTTTTTGTAGTTGGGGTTGGGAGAGGGGCTGGGATCAGACAAAAGAATTAGCAGCGAAAACAAAACCTATATTGGTCCAATGTTAAATCTCTGGACTTGACATCTTTTCTCACATTTTTCAGGATCCGGATGATGTACTTACATAGTGTTAAACTACAATAGATATATAAAAACCAGGATACTGGGAAAATTGAAAGGTAAAATCTTAATATAAATCATAGTAGCATCAGGAAGACCATGACATTATTGTTAGGGAAGAACCACATATCTTTCCAGTTCTATCAGTATCATGAAGTCCAGAGTGTTAAGCTTCGTCGTCTATAGGTGAGAGACAACACACGAGATACACAAAGCTGAGGTGATCTTGTTGGCGTCTTACAGTTCCCTTGAACAGGAGAGAGCTGGTACTGGTATTGAATCCAGAGTGTATATCGTGCAACTCAGTTCTTCGAACATGATCATCCTTTGATCCGCAACAACACTGATGAGAGAGTATGGTAGAACATTAATTAAGAGAATTAAAATCAGCAACATAATGCAGGAGGATTATATTTATGTAAATAAATATCCACAAACAATCCAGAGGCAGTGCAAAGAAACTTGAAGATCGATCAGTTACCAATCCAGAGGCAGTCTACATTTTAATATTTTAAATTATATTATATTTTAATATCTTATTTTATTAGTATTTTATAAGTTAATATATATTTATATTTATCATAACATTAAAAGGAGTTCAAAACCAAGAATGCTGTAATATATAAATTACAAAGATTTAATATAATAACATGGATACATTAAACCATACAAAATAAAGATTATTTTGTTTTATTTTAAAAAAAAAACATAAAATGGAATAAAGAATGTACAATCATCCTCACATTCTGCTTGCTGACATTTAAGTGATAACTATGTCATTTCATATTTGTTGCCAAACAGTCAAACAAATTCATATATGCTGAAAACCCATTTAGGTTGAAGTTTAAGAGTACCCAAACATGCAGAGAGATTAAATGATAGACGGTCAAAGTAAGAAAGACAGAAAAGAGGCCGATGTACTGAAACTGAAATTATAGACTGCCTTTGCCAAAAATCTTGTGAGCATATAGCATTCACTCGTACATATAATTTTTTGATGATATATTGGGGTCACCCTTTTGGGTATAAGCAAGTACAAATGTATAGTATGATTTAGCAATGTTTCCCCAAAAGGAATCAAAAGAAGAGCAGACTTAGTGGCGTTAATTTTCTGTGGTTATGATTAGAAGGGCAAAAAAACATGTGTGATTAGTTGTCGACTTGACCGCATATATATGTTATAAGAAGATAACATCAAACACAACCTAAAGGAGGATAAAAGAAACCAAGAGGCTTTGCTCTCCTTTTACATGTGCACGACGACCGACACAAAATGTAGAAAATAAAGAGACACACAAGGTTGAAGAATTCTGGACGAATACATATTGCCAGCACCCCTTGTTAATATTTACCCAAACTAACTGGACTGATGTTAATGGACTTACCACAGATGCAAAACCATCACCAAATACAACAGTATCTGAACTTTCTTTTGCAACTGGATTCCCATTGAAAGATCAATGCGGGCTTCTTTCAGTGCATATGCATCATTTGTCCCGCCTGCATGTAGTGACTGCAACAACCTGTCCCTTTTGTTTGAGGCATTATACCATTAGAAGCTTGTCAAAAGGTGATGATCTTGCCGAGGATTTGTGGGAATGAGAGAAGGTTCTCAAAGAATACATAGTTAAAATGGACGTGAATTGTGTTAGAGAATCCATGCAACCAAGACTACTTAAATCAAGAAAGATTGCAGACTGTATAACCCTTATATATGTAAATTTTACCATATACCGTTCTGCTTCATGTATATAATTATAAAGAAATAACAGGTGTAGCTTTACCTCAGTTAAACATTTCCAACCCATCATCCATGTGAAAATGGGAAATGAGAAATGCAGTTTCCCGGAAATTGTATACTAGTTAGCTGTTTGTCCCAACACCAAAATACACAGTATTATGTCAAGAAATAGGTCACAATTTTTGATAAAATAAGGAAAACAAGAGAACTACTATTGCATGAAAATCATAACACAAGTAGGAAGGTGGTAATGTCCCTATCATTAATGGTGACACAGTATTAAGTTTGTGAGGTTTGATTAGGAAGGTTCGTTAGTAGTTTATGTCCTCGGTAATCTTACTCGCTAAGGAAACAAGAACTGATGTTTTTAGTTTTATGGTCCAAATTTTCTTGTTCTTGTTAAAGCTTTCTGGATGCATGTTGTATTTTCGTTTTTTCTTCATGTAGCTACCTTTCTGGATGCTTAAAAATAATTTAGTTAAAAGATTATACAAAGCAGGTTTTTTAAGCATCTCCAACTATTATAAATTTTTCCAAATATCATTCAACATGTGAAACACACAGTATCCTGAGATATTGAATAAGTTTTTCTAAATAAAAAAGGATTTGAGAATTTGAAACTGAAAAGAGTTGCTTTGAGAGAAAAAAATTTGTGTACTAAAACATACAGAAAATTATGCTGGAAAGAAAAAGGCATGCAGATAAGAGAACTCCTAACATATGACCATTGCCGTCCACAAAACCAAAACAATTTGAACCACCCAAAACTTAATTCGTCATCCATGCTATGAAGATATTCCTTCAACTACTGTTTCAGCAAGTTCTTTTACTTCCTTCACTTGTGAAAGCTGAATAACGGCTTTCTGGGGAACAGGTATGTACTTCACCAGGAAATCAATAGGCCAAGATAGGATAGCTATACCAATGCATACTCCCCATTGCCCCCAGTTCAACCTCTTTGTACCTGCAAACTTATTTAAAAATTCAACCATCACCACTTGGATAAGAATCGTGATCCCAATAACTCCGAGAAACATCTTGCTCTTATGTATCCCCTCAAAAATATTCTTGTTTTCCAGATTCCTCGTGTTGAACTCGTTGAAAACTTGGCATAGGACAAAGGTATTGAAAAGCAATGTCTCTTTTATGTGTTCGTCAATACTGAAGATTGTTTTCCCTTTGAAGTATAATGTCAAGTAAACTGCAATCTGAAACAAGGCCTGAGCTATGAGGTTCCTCCACATTATGTTTGTAATAATTGGCTCAGCACGACCCCGTGGCCGTTTGTTCATAAGGTCCTTGCTCGGCGGTTCAGTTGCAAGCGCAAGAGCGCCTAGTATCTCCATAATTAGATTTACGCAAAGTAACTGGATTGGTGATAGTGGCACATCTTCGGATGACACAGCTACTACAAAGTTTGTTACCAGAGTTACCAAATTTACCGTCAGCTGGAACTGAAGAAATTTCTGAATGTTGTTGGAAACATATCTTCCCCATTTTATAGCAGTTACCACAGATGCAAAATTATCATCCAATATAACAATATCTGAGCTCTCTTTTGCTACTTCAGTGCCCTGGATCCCCAAAGAAAGACCAATATCAGCTTCTTTTAGTGCTGGCGCATCATTTGTCCCATCGCCAAAAACTGCAACCACTTGGCCCTTTTGTTTAAGGCATTTTACCATTGCTAGCTTGTCAGAAGGTGTTGATCTTGCCATCACACAGATTGTACCTACTTTCTCCATTTGCTCCGCTTCGGTATAGTTCCTAAATTCCGCACCCTCAACCACTACTCCGTCCAAGTCCTGGTCAACCCTTAGTATTCCACACTCAGTGGCTATCGCTATTGCAGTAAAAACATTGTCTCCTGTGAGCATCTTCACATTTACTCCAGCATGTTGACAATCTTGGACAGCCTTCCTCACACCAGGTCGGCATGGATCCGTTATGCCAACTACACCCAATAGGGTCAAGTTGGTATATTTGAGTTTTGTCATTTCATCATCATATGCATGTCCGGTGACTTCTGTGTGTGCAAAAGCTATGCAGCGGAGACTACTGGCAGCCATACCTTCAACTAATTGGTTAAATTTCTTCATTCCAGTATCATCCATGGCTTTGATTTCTCCGAATGAGTCGTAGTACTGAGTGCACATTGCTATTATCATCTCTGCAGCTCCTTTCCAATGCACATGCATAGTCTTGTCCACCTTTTTCTTCAGTAGAATCCCACTTCTCTTCTTGTCTGAATTGAATGATTTTTCGTGTAGAAGTTCAGAACTTTCTTTAAGTTCCTCAGTATCCATATTTAATTCCAAGACACCCCAAGAAAGAAGTGCTACTTCGGTAGGACTGCCTGAGAACTCCAACTCAGAATCTGAATTAGGCTTGTAAACACTGCCACTTGTATTTAAACCAACTCCTTGGTGGAAGAATTCCAAAACACTAGAATCAATAGAAGTAAAGTTACTCTTTTCTATAAATTCTTGTCCAAACAAAAATTTGCTCACCTTCATTTGGTTCAGAGTAAGAGTGCCTGTTTTATCCGTGCAAATAGTTGTGGCAGAGCCTATAGTCTCGCAAGCAGACATCTTCCTCACCATAGCTCGATCTGTCGTCATCCTTTTCAATGAGTTATATAATGAAAGGGTTGCTGCCAAAGGCAATCCCTCAGGAATGACCACAACTAGAGTGCTAAGTGCATCGGCAATAATCCCCACAAATAGTAGAAAATCGGCTATGAAACCAATCCTATATATTGATGAGGTGAGTCTGTGGAGCCGGGCTTTGAAAGCTGTTCTCTTACTAGAATCTGGACCTCTAGAGCTCATCATCTTCCCCCATGTCGTGTTCATGCCAACAGAAGTAACTAAAAACTTGGCATATCCATCTACCACTTTTGTACCGGAAAGCAGAAATGGATTTTTGTCAAGATTAACTTCCACATGATCACTTTTTCCTGTCACGCTTGCTTCATCAATTACTAGAGAATGGCCCTCTACTAACAATCCATCACCAGGGACTTGATCACCACTCTTCAGGCATAAACATCTCCCACAACAATATCTAATACTGAAATTTGTTGACGTCTTTCTTTTCTGACAACTTCCACTTGAATATTATTGCTTATTTTAGACAACTTGTAGAATTGTCTACTCATTTTCAAGTTAATAACTGCAGAAACACAGATCGCAAGAAAAACAAATACAAATGTGCCTACACCATTGTACCATCCTTTTTTTAGTCCATCCTTTTTTATGCCAAAACCAAGAGATAAACCACCACATAAAAGGATAATGATAATGGTCGTATCCTTGAACTGTTCCACAAGAAAGCCAAAGAAACTCCTCGTACTTGGCCTAGGGTATATGTTTATACCATAGAATTCCTGTCGCCGTGAAATATCATCAGAATCTGCATGTATCCCATGCTCCAAATCCGTATTGAGAGCAATAACCAAACCTTGTACACCACCGAGATCCGCGATCTGGTCTAGATTTTTATCCTCAGTTAACTGTGTGAGTCTCGCCTGGTCTATGCTTGGAGAACAAGGTGTAACAACTTCAATTACACTACCATCTTCGGGTGCAATTTTCTTGTAAGAGTAGAAGAAGGCTCTTAAAGAGAAGATACTTACAAATGCCAAGTGCCATCTATTTTTATTGATGTCACTGATGGCCTTCAGTTGCTTTAAAGAATCCATAAACCAAAAATTATGTAAGTTGAAGTACAAAAACTTGTTTTTTTTTGCACTTGTGAAATTTTGCATAAGCTTATAGGCAAATTTTGCTGAGTACTGATGCTTGCTTCATTTCATGTGCACATGGATGAACATGATAATGTAATTGAAGTGGCTAATGCAATTTCCCAGAAAGTGCAAGTGATGGCCTTTTTAAGTGGGCAAGTTTTTTCACTTTTAATACATAACACTCTGCTAGTGTGCTATCAACTGCAGTATTGAAATGACTGTTGTAAAATTTGAAACCTCAGCCAATGATCATGTGTACCTTTAAATATTTCTTTTCTTTTTTAATTATTTAACCAACCTTAGTAAAATAGGTACGAATCTGTTAAATATATAATATATAT
Organism: Apium graveolens; assembly: GCF_009905375.1. Classification (NCBI taxonomy): domain Eukaryota; kingdom Viridiplantae; phylum Streptophyta; class Magnoliopsida; order Apiales; family Apiaceae; genus Apium; species Apium graveolens. Next base: position 215,686,228 of record NC_133654.1, read on the forward strand.
ATATAAATTAATAAATTAGGGAATTTACCGCAAACAACTTAAATCAAATACTATAATTTTAAGTTATTTTAATTGATTTAATAATACACTTATATAAAATATATATGTTCATGTCAACAAGCTATATATAGTTAATTTACTTTGAGATTTGACCCCATTTTTCACAGTTATTCAAAGTTATTTGGAAAAAGATCCTCTACTATATAAAAAGAGGAATTTCCCTGCTCTTTCAGGAAATTCCCAAACATGTTATTGGTCCTCTAGACAAAGATATCGCTACAAGCAAAAGTAATCAACATGATTTTGAGGGTGCGTGCAGAAGCAACAAATGGGTTGTTAAGCCACTGTTAATAGCCTAGAACTGTATACCATATGTTATGCCCAAAAATTAGTATAAACAATATTCAGATTCAGATTGATAAGATAGGCAAAATCGTAGGAGAAACGCCTAAAATCCAGAAAAAGATAAGATTGACTTTCCATAAAGAAAACGGCGCGCCCTAAGAACGCGCCCCATTGACTAAATAATCGACTGACAGTTGTGGTTGTCATGCCTTAAGGCGCGCCCTCAAGTATAGTGGGGAAGCGCGCCCAATTACTCAAAAGGAGGGAGAGGAATTCCCTGATTGGAATCTGTCCCGTGGTGAGCCTTGGGGCGCGCCCTAAGTGAGAAAGGCTCCTTGGACGGATTACTCGGGCATGATTACTTTGACAGACTCACACCTTGGCGTGGGAAGAGTTAGAGCAAGCCCTAACAATGAATAATTTAGGGTGCGCCCTATGATGTAGAATGACAAAGGAAGAGATCAAAGGTTGATGACACAGGGCGGCGGCGCCCACATGCAGGGATGTTTGGGCGCGCCCTTAACTTCTACTTGGCACACAAATGCATCTTTGACATGTTACTTGGATGAACTCTTTGGAAGATTTAAGGAAGATGGAGAATGTTATTACTAACCTATTTGATGCAGGTACTCTATTGAAGAACTCATCCCTGTAGCACATCTACAGGAAAGGCAGTGTCTGTGGTCAGAGACCTCCAGGGGTATGCCTGGACTGAAGGCCTCCTCCTGTAGTCAATGGGTGTCCGCATTGGGGATGCGAGGTGAAATTTGGTGTGTGCTTTGGGAGCTCTGTCTCTGTAGTCAACGGGTGTCCTCGTTGGGAGACTTCGGAGTATCCTGCACTTTGCACCCAAAAGCTTGGGATCACTTGTCCTGCAATCTGGTAGGGGCTTCTTATCGGGGGACAAAGATGCGTCCAACATTTGGGGTGAACCACGGCTATACCTGCGTCCGCGAACTAGAGAAACAGCTGGTAGCGGAGGGTTATTCTTGGCCAGGGAAATGCCTCATCCGTGAAGTCTCGAAGCCGCGAACGAGCCTTGGGCCTTTGTGGTTGGGCCTCATCGGCGGAAATTCCTAAAGCTAGTAGAAGACGGTTTCCAGTGGGTTTCCTACTGGGCCTCGGGATAAGAAATCTAAGCCCGTTAGGTTTCTTGTTCCCCAAGAACTACGTGGGCTTGATCCCCTATAAATAGGGGTACGTAGGCACATTGTGAGGGGTCAGAAGCGAGAGCGCAAAGGAGCCACCACTAACCCTAAGCAATCTCAGCCCCCAATAAATATCACCACCAAATACTGTTCATCTTTTCCGACGAATACTGTTCATCGGATCCACCGACTACTGCTCACGTTTCCGACGAAGAACTGTCATCACAGATCTTGTTTCCGGCTACTAACCTCAAGTTTTGTTGTTCCCAAATTCCTCCGTCAACAAATTGGCGCTAGAAGGAGGGGCCTAATCAAGATTTGCATCTGGGAGGAAGGATGTCTCAATATCATGATGGAAGTTTTTATGATGGAAGTTCAGAAGAAGATTCTGATCACGGCTATGAATATGAACCCTACGTTCCGCCAATGACTGATCGTCCCACGCCGGATGTTGGGGGACAGCCACCTGTGTTCAACAGCAACGCCGACTTGTTGGAACAACTGTATCGCATGGGCGATGCTTTGAATGGTTTCGATTCAAGGTTGAGCACTGTGGAGCGGCGCAAGGCCAGGAGGGGTCTTCGCCGCAACCGAGCGACTCATGCACCTATAAAAGCACCCATGACTGATAGGGATGCCTCAGTCGGCCATGGCCACACTGAAGGAGGGCGTGTACCGATAACCCCGCGGTGCCTGGACTACTTCAATGACACGTCCCCAATCATCGAGCTAGTGGAAGAAGATGTTGATGGACGGGAAATTCTGCGGACAGATACCAGGGGAGCCACCCATCCACACCGGTCTGGACGTAGTCTCGAGGAACGCCGACAGGCGGAGTCGATACCGGAGAATCAGCATCGGGGCTTCGCAGCTTTGAAAGATCGCTTGGGGATCCGCTTGGGCGATGATGATTTAAGAATGGTGTTTCTTGAATGGCAGAAAGAAGCTGATCGTAGAGATGTGACGCCCCATAATACAACGCGTGTGCCCCTGAATTCCCAGGAAAATCGGGAGCGGCACCGCGATCCAACGCGTGTGCCCCTGAATTCCCAGGAAAATCGGGAGCGGCACCGCGATCATGAGAGAGCTCCTCCCCGTAGATCGCTGGATCGATATGGGCGTGGGTATGGAAACGATCGTTGGAGAAGGCCTCAATAGAGAGGAAGAGGTGGAGGTCGAGGTAGATATTTAGAGGGATACCGTCGCGATAATTACCGCGGTCACCTTGATTCCTGCTGGAATAACCGAGCAGATGGCTATGACTATGCGGAACATGATGATCACAGAAATGTAGAAAACTAAGATCGCGGTATGGCTCGGGGCCGCGGCCAAGGTGGAGAAGAGAATCAAGGGAGAAATCAAGGACGAATCCTGAAGTAATTGTGATACCCGAAGACGCCCAGAATACGAACCAGTAGCAAGCCCCTCCCGGGGGAATCAAGTGGAGGTACCTCCATTACAACCCCAAGGTCCGCAGCCTCAAATGCAGACCATTTCAGGCGTGGGAACTTTCAATGTGGGAGATCTAAAAAGGCTACTTAACCACCTGGAAGGCAGGGTGACGGCCACAGCTGAAATCCCTTCCCCATTCTCGATGGTAGTAAGAGAGGCACAGTTGTTGGCCGGGTATTGCAACACTACTAACGATCTCCGTTTCCACGGAAACTCAGATTCGGTGGAATTCCTGGGTCATTTTAATATAGAGATGGATGTGTACCAAGTCCCGGACTTGGCTCGATGTCGTCTCTTGGCGGCAACCTTTAGAGAAAGTGCCCAGTAGTGGTTTCAAAAGCTCGGATCAAGAGTGATCACCTCATGGGATTAGATGAAAACTCTGTTCTTAACCAAGTTCCAAGCTGCGGTGAGATACACGCCCTCTGTCACCACTTTTGCCAATGTTAGGCAAAGGGAAAATGAAAGCTTGACATCGTACTTCAAAAGGTTCAACGTTGAATCTACTAGCATGAGGGGAGCATCAGACGAAGCCCTGAAAAGCTTCTTGATCGCAGGATTAAGGGTTGGCTCGGACTTTTGGAAGCACTTGCAAGGGAAAGACCCGGCTACTCTAGCAGATGTCTTCGCTTTGGCAGAATCTTTTAAAGCTATAGAACAATCTCTGGCAGAGGTGCAACCGACTTCACAGTCAAGTCAGAGAAGCAAAGGAAGGAAGAGGGCTAGGTCTCCAAGCCCAAGGTACCGAAGAAGTAGTCGAAGCCCAGACCGGGTGAATACCGCAAGCACAAGGAGGGGATGGAGTCCTCCCTCAAACTATGACTACAGGACAAGCCGATACACGCCTTTGGTCGCATCTATCGAGCATATCTATGAAGTAAACAAAAATAAAGGGCTATTTAGAAAACCTGAAGCTTTATCATCATGGCAAAGCAAAGACAAGAAAAAATATTGCGCATACCATGAATCATCTGGACATAACACGCATGAGTGCCGACATTTAAAAGATGAAATCGAAGCGCTTATCAAGGAAGGATACCTTGAAGAATGGGTAGTCAAGGAAGTAAGGAATCATAAGGATGACAGAGCAAAGGAAGAAGAAAGACGAGCCCCGCGCGGGTCGAACAATGATACCCTGGAGGAAAGTAAATTTGTCAGGGATGGCAGTATCCGAACAATCTACGGGGGAGATCCCGGGATGGAATGCAGCAACCGAGCCTTGGCAAGATACGCTAGGAAAGCCCGGTTCAGGCCTCTCACGGACATTCATAGGGTGGAAACTCGGCCGTCCAAAGTATTTAAGGGTGAGTCCATGGATATCACCTTCAGAGAAGCAGATGCCCGATGGGTACATCATCCCCACAATGATGCGCTGGTTATTTCCATCCAAATCGGAACCAAAAATGTCCATAGAGCCTTCGTGGATAATGGAAGCTCGTCAAACATCCTCTATTACAGCACCTTCAAGAAGATGGGACTACCTGATCAGGATATGTCGGGGGAAGACTCGTGGGTCTATGGCTTTTCAGGCGCAGGAGTTAGAGTCATGGGATCGATTGGGCTGCCATGCACTTTGGGGAAAGCCCATTGTCGGTAACAAAGATGCTTAAATTTAAGGTCCTGAATCAGGAATCGTCCCACAACGTGTTGTTGGGACGACCTTTTCTGCGGGAGATGAGAGTCATCACTTCAATCCACCACCTAACCATCAAATTCCCAACGTCAAATGGGGTGGGGAGTATAAAGGGTTCTCAGTATGACTCTCGGGATTGCTACATGCAAGCTATGAGGGGCTTTAGAAAAGACTCCCATGTTGAAGATACTTCGGACGTAGATCAAGAAAAAGGCATTGAACAACCAATCGAGGAGATCCGAGCCCACTATTATGTTGAGCAAGAAGATGAGCATCCCTCCGGGCTGTCTCCGACAATGTTGTACTTGGAAGACACAATCAGAATTGAGATGTTGGAAGAAGAAGAGGCAATGGACATCATAGTCCAAACAGATTTCAATGGAGAACGGTTAGAAGGGAGATTCGATGTCTTGCAAAGCCTCGAACAAGATGAAGCCCTTCCCCCTGAAGGAGCACCCTTACCCGCAAAGCATACTAAGGAAGTTGATGCCCCTGCTATGCAAGGCGCGCCTTCTAAAAAAGTCGACGCTCCTCCTAAAGGGGATGCGCCTTCTCTACAAGACAATGAAATCCGTGATTCGCCTGACCTGGATCCCCGGATATCAATGCCGACGGAAAAGATGGGGCCAGCAGAAGATACGATCGAAATCCCTGTCGATGAAAAAGATCCGAGTAAGGTTTTGAGAATAGGATCCCAGCTGGCACCAAGGTTGAAGGAAGGTCTTTCAATATTTCTGTTGGCGAACCTGGATGTATTTGCATGGAGCCATTCTGATATGGTAGGAATTGATCCAGAGATAATATGCCACTGATTGAATATCGACCCCAAGCATAAGGGGGTTCGACAAAAACGAAGGGCCGTAAGCGGAGAGAAAGCTATAGCCCTAGCAGAGGAAGTAGATAGGCTCCTGGATGTCGGACTAATCCGGGAATCCTTCTACCCAGAATGGCTAGCAAACCCGGTGTTGGTAAAAAAGCCCAATGGCAAATGGCGAACATGCATGGATTTCACCGATCTAAATAAGGCATGCCCGAAAGATAGTTTTCCCCTACCAAGAATTGATCAGTTGGTCGATGCCACGGCAGGACATGCTTTGCTCAGCTTCATGGACACATACTCCGGGTATAACCAAATCCTTATGTATGAGCCTGACCAGGAGCACACCTCTTTTATCACTGATAGAGGGCTCTACTGCTATATCGGAATACCATTTGGTCTGATCAACGCCGGTGCCACTTATCAAAGATTGGTAAACAAAATGTTCAAGAAAAAGATTGGGAAGACGATGGAAGTGTATGTGGATGACATGCTCGTAAAATCGAAAAGGGCGGAAGACCACATCGCCGACTTAGATGAAATGTTCCATATTTTGAGAAAATATAAGATGAAACTAAACCCGCAGAAGTGTGTGTTCGGTATGGAGTCGGGGAAATTCTTGGGATTCATGGTCAACCACCGGGGGATTGAGGCTAACCCGACAAAAATCAAAGCTCTGCTAGACATGAAATCTCCCACCAGCGTCAAACAAGTATAGAGCCTGACAGGAAGGATTGCGGCCCTGAATCGATTTGTCTCAAAGTCGTCGGATAGGTGCAAAGAATTCTTCAAGGCAATCAAAGGAAAGGGGAAGGATTTTCTGTGGACTCCTGAGTGTGAAGAAGCTTTTCTGAAAATCAAAGAGCAGTTGGGAAATCCTCCGATGTTGGCCAAGCCAGAAGACGGAGAAACATTGATTCTTTGTTTGGCGGTGTCTGAATATTCCGTCAGTGCGGTATTGGTAAAGGAAGAAGCAAGCCACCAGTGGCCCGTATACTATGTGAGCAAAAGGTTGTTGGATGCGGAAACCAGATATACCAACATGGAGAAACTAGTGTACGCTCTTATTCTTGCAGCACGAAAGCTAAGACCATACTTTCAGGCTCACCGAATAGAAGTTCGCACCGCTTATCCGTTTTGGCATATTCTACATAAACCCGAATCGTCAGGGAGAATGTTAAAATGGGCAGTGGAGCTAGGACAATTCAATTTAAAATATTGTCCTCGCACGGAAATCAAGGGACAAGCACTGGCTGATTTCATACTTGAGTTTGATGCAGAAGTCGATGATAAGGCCATAGTGTTGGCAGAACCGACCTCGCAAGGAAGTTGCCAGGATGAAAAGAGGCAGGAACTCCCACACCCTTGATGGATATTACATTTGGACGGGGCCATGAACAACAATGGATCAGGTGCCGGGATTGTCTTGATCACTCCGGAGGGACACCATTTGATGAGTGCTATCCATTTCAAGTTCTATGCTACTAACAATGATGCTGAATATGAAGCCTTGATCAACGGTCTAAAATTAGCTCTGGAGATAGGGGCCGTGAATCTGATGGTTTCCGCAGAAAGACCCTCGGAGCGATTCCGAATTAGTTGTGAACCAGGTCAACGGAGGTTTCCAAGCCCGGGGACCACGAACGGAGCTATATATGAGATGTGCGCAACGCCTACTAAAAAATATTTCAAATGCCAGGCTAGAAAGCGTTCTGCGAGAAGAAAATAGTAATGCCGATGCTTTGGCCAAGATGGGTTCACAGATGGACAACGTTCAACTTGGACAAATCCCTTTGGGAATCCAAGAAATCCCAAGTATTCCGGAGGTGGAGGTGTTTCAAATGCAAGAAATCCCACAAGAAAGCTGGATGACCCCCATTCATAACTATATTCAGACAGGAGCTGTACCAGAAGACAAACTACAGGCTCGACGCCTTCGTTACCAGGCCGCAAAGTATGTCGAATATGACGGGGTACTATACAAGAGAGGATTTAACCAGCCACTGTTACGTTGTGTGGATATGAAAGAAGGAATTATATTCTCAGAGAGGTACACGAAGGGATTTGTGGCAATCACTCTGGGGGTTGTTCCTTGGCATTAAAAGTGCTCATACAAGGATATTACTGGCCAACTATGAGAGAAGATGCTTTCAATTTTATCCAGGCTTGTGATCATTGCCAGCGATCCTCCAACTATTTCAACGCCCTGGCATCCACCATTACCTCGTTGGTGAGTCCCTGGCCTTTTGTCATGTGGGGAATTGATCTCATTGGAGAGTTTCCCAAAGTAAAGGGGGTGTGAAATACGCCGTGGTGACTGTGGACTACTTCACCAAATGGGTAGAGGCTATGCCACTAGCCACGATCACGGCAAAAAAGATAAGGGATTTTATGTTCAATTCCATAGTATGCAGGTTCGGTATCCCCTACAAACTCATCTCAGACAATGGAAAGCAGTTTGATAGTAAAGAGTTAAGGAAACTTTGTGAGGACTTAAAGATTAAAAAGGACTTCGTCGCGGTTTATCATCAACAGAGTAATGGTCAGACCGAAGCCATAAACAAAATCATAAAACACACCTTGAAGGCAAAGTTAGAAGAGAAAAAAGGAGATTGGCCAGAAGAGATGCCCATGGTCCTTTGGTCTTACAATACGACCCCTAGATCGACCACAGGAGAAACCCTCTTTCTGCTGACCTATGGGTATGAGGCCATGGTTCCCGTGGAGGTAGGAGCTGGATCCCTACGGAGAGACGTGTTTGTCGAGGAAGATGCAGAAGTTAACCAGAGGCTCCACTTGGATCTGTTAGACGAAGCCCGAACGAACTCTCAATTGAAGCTTGCTGCATATCAGCAGAGGGTCGCAAGGTATTTCAATAAAAAGGTAAAATTCGTACCGTTCAAGGTTGGAGATCTTGTGTTGCGAAAGGTTATGCCTAACACTAAGATAGCTCAGCACGGGGTGCTTGGAGCTAATTGGGAAGGACCGTACAAAGTTAAAGCTATACTCTGGAAGGGAACCTATCGCTTAGAAGATCTAGATGGTAAACTTATTCCTCAAGCATGGAATACAAAACATTTACGGAAGTATTATCAGTAGGGTGTGGCTGTGTTCCCCTTATTTTCTTATTTTGATTCTTATGTAATAGGCTAGTAGCAAATAAATTTCTCCTAGCCTAGGGGGGTAGTACATGTGACTGCGAACCTCGGAACTAGCAGAAGGAAGAATTTTTTTTAAATAATTTCCCCATAGAGCATAGTAGCCATGGGACTGGTGTAATTTATACACTAGAGCATTATCAATAAAAAGGAAAAGTTACTTCAAATTGTTTTATTTGTTTGACATGAAATTTCTCATTTGAAAAACATCAGAGGCGCGCCCTATGTTGAGGCGTGCCCTGTCTAATAACTTCTGCTTCATAATCAAGATAAACATAGTATACAAGGGTGAAAGTAATTAATGTACATGGACAACAAAATTAGCTAAAGCAAAAGCTAATCAAATTAAGGCGCGCCCTTGGACTGATAAGTAAATAAAATATCGCGAAGGCATTACTGATAAGAAAAATTACGTGTTATTTGCAATATGGCGCGCCCTCATATCTAAGTGCTATGATAAAATGGACGATAACAACTTCGAGATCACATAAAAAGAAAACACCCACGAATGTGTTAAATATATAAGCTCTGATATCAAAGGGCGCGCCCTGTAGCAACATCAGTCATAATGAACTGACAAGATTTGTGGTGATATGAGGGCGCGCCATCGTGAAAATATGAGTCATGTTTTTATAAATGGCCAAGGGAAAAATTAAAGTGCCTTAACAAATTTTTATGCATATGGGGAAAGATAAAATTAACGTCGAGCCATACATGCGAAAGTAAAAGAGTAGCAGAAAAATAAGTCATACAACTTTGCACAGCATCAAAAGAGGGCTGGCTCCTCAGAAGTATTTGAAATTTAAACTAAAATGAATCAAGGCGCGCCCTGAGACTGGTCTGTTGGAGGAATAGATTGAAGAGAAACAGTGGGATCAGCTTCAGGCGCGCCCTTGGGGACTTCCTCTTGTGGCGCGCCCTCATTTTCTTCCTCTTCTAACCCCAGTTCTATCCTCCTTGCCTTGATTTCAGCAGCATGCTCCTTTTTAAATTCCACCATCTCAGCAATTGTCTCTTCCCCAAACTTCTCAAAGGTGTAATCAGGGTCATTGGCCACAAAACCAACCCTGTAGAAGTGGAAGCCATTGGTAAATGCTTCATCAGCCATTTCCCTCTTCTCATCAGGCCAACCTGTTTTCTGTTGCTCCTCGAGGTACTCAATCCTCAGGTTGGCTCCACCAAGCTCAGTATGGAGAGAGGTAGCCTTTTTGTTGGCAATCTCCAACTGAGAAGTAAGATTGGCCACCTCATCCTTGAGAAAAGAGATCTCAGAGTCCTTAGCTTTAATATCCTTGGCATGCAGAAAGTCTTTGTCTTTGAGGGTGTTCCTCAGAATGTTGTTGTCCCCCTGCAGCCTCTCTAGGCGCGCCCCCTCCTCAAGTAACTTGTCCACCACTCGAGTGGAGTGGATGAACAATTGGCAAGATGCTTTTATAGAAGCACGAGCAGCATCTCCCAAATCCATAGTTTATCACTGTTCCACTTCTTCATCTGAAACGTGAAGGGAACCCATGGGGCCAAGAGCGCTCAAAGCAGCAGAAGAGCCAGAAGGTGCGCCCTCTGCTCTATGCCTCTTAGGCGCGCCCTGTTTCTCTGTAAGATCAATTATGGGCCTTTTTAGAACAGGTGTTGTTTGAGGAATGGGAGCAGAAGTTGGAATGGAGGCCTGTGCTGCAGGAGCATCTTTCTTTGACTTGGGCCTAGGTTTATCACCAGGGCGTGCCCCAAAAGATTTGGGGATTCTTGGAGGAGCCATTTCTGCATAAAACACATAACATGTTAATTGAATGTGATAGTTAAATGTGCTGAACAGAGTAATAAATTAAGGCAATTGATAAAGATAACATTGATAAACATGTATAAAGTGTTGCGCCTAGAGTGGAAGGGCGCGCCCGAAAGGGCGGAAAGATCGACCACATGAACAGGTATTTATATTTAGTAAGCTAATACAGAAGCTAACAGAGAAGAAGCTAAGACGCGCCAATTGTAAGAAGGCGCGCCTTTAGACTCTATACTTGATTTAACCTGAAGGGTCTTGGCCCTGAAAAGAGCTGTCGTCTGCTTCTTCTTCTTCCGCACCCTCTTCTTCACTATCTGGGTCGATTATACAAGAAACAGGGGCATATTTCCTAAATTTTACATATAAACACTTTGTCCCTACTTGGTCAGAAAGGATCCCGACTCGCATCAGATTAGTACGAGTGACTTAGGTCTTCAGGTTCCACCTGTCAGTAGCCACCCTCAGAAGGGCCTCAACTCATTTTTTAGGCTCGCCCTTAAGTGGTTTGGCCACTGGTCTGTCTGAAAAAGTATAAAGACATGAAAAAGAGCAAACAACATAGAGAAAATGCAAGGAAAAAAGGAAAGGGCGCGCCCTTACTTGGTGACTTGTTGAATCTTATCCTTATTCTGGGAACGTCATATAAGTAAAAAAAGTTTTCCTTCCAGCCTTTTTCATGGCTAAGCTTGCCAGAGGAGAAACCTTTCTTGTTATGTTGCTTGTCTACAACCTAGTAATAGTACCCATGGTCAGATTTTCTCAGGTTAAAGAAATAAGCAACTTCAGCCATGGAAGGTTGAGGGAAGCCCAGGTCTGTATAGAGAATGAACAGGGCCAGAATAAACTTGTAGCTGTTGGGAGAAAGTTGGAGTGGAGCCACGTCATAAAGTTTTATCACTTCCCTAAGATAGGGGTGTAAGGGCGCGCCTATACCGAAAGATACCATCTTTGGGCTGGTTACCATTCTAGGAATCTTAAAATTCCTCCCATAATTAAAGATATGGGGCTGCATCATGCTTAAAGGGCGCGCCCATATGCCTTCCATATCATAAAATTCCATGAGCCATCCTAGTTGCTCATCTGAACAAGCTGAGGACATGCCCACACAGAAAAGCTTCCCATGCTCCTTCCTGAAACGTTTCTTCACAGCTTCATTGCATGGTTCGAATTCCTCCCAATCAAAGTCTAATTCACTGTCAGAAACTTGCCAGTGTTGGAAGGGGATTGGAGAAGGTTCAGGGGAGGTGGAAAATTGAAAGGAGTCCTCGTCAAAGAAATTTTTTTCATCACGTAGAGGTGACGCACTTACTTCAGGCGCGCCCTCAGAAACAGGAGAAGTAGGCGCTCCCTCTGTTTGTTGGGGAGATGGGCTTGGGATACAGCCCTGTAGGATACTTTAGAAGGTCTTGCACCTACGTTGACCCCCCTCTCAACACCCCTATACCTATCGGCATTCAGACTCTCGAACCAATCATCGTCATCCAGTTCTGTCCTATCTGGGGCTGGGGATCTATCCTTCTGGACCAGCTTCTGCTTCCCGTGTCTACGAGACAAAGGAATGTTGTCCGTAGAAGAACTGTCTGAGGAGTCTGCCATCAAGATACCCTTTTGGAATCTTGAAGAAGGCGCGCCACCCGGTTCAGAAATTTAGGAGTATGGTGGGCGTTTGGGGGTTGAGGATCGAAGTAAGCGTTTGGAGGCGAATAGATCCCCAAATTTGTGAGGAAATTCTTGAAAGGGTGAAAAGGAGAGGACGCGCCCTCGTCTTCCAGCTGTCAAGAAAACCAAAAGAAATTTTGAGGGCGCGCCCAACTCGAAAGAATGAGACACGAAAATACGAAGGGAACTGACTAAGTAGGGGTAGAATTAAGGGAATGGTATTTCCTATGATCTATGTTAGCTCCTTTCCAAGATAGAACATACACTAAGAAGGCACGTCCTATCAGCAATAGACTCTATGAAAGCTTCTATACAATATGAACGTTAAATAGCAATGGCGTTGTTGCAAATAAACAAGGGCGCGCCCTATATGAATGAAAAGGCGCGCCTTATTATAAGATATAGTTTTAGGGATAAACGGTTGGGCTTCCCAGAAACATGAAATTAAAAATTAGACCTAATAAATTTGGATCTAAAACAGCAAAAAGTCAGAATTAAACATATACATACACAGATACATACATCATTTTATGTATATCAACAAGAACAGCTAAGGAAGTTGAAGAGACAATGTAGCATGCAATATGATTTATGTGATGAAATCCAGAAAAGAAAGGAGTTCTACATACCTTTTCGAGTGGAGAGGAAGTTGACTGGAAAAGATTGGAAGAATGGTGACAGAGAAGGCAAGTTCTGAGCAAAAGGTCGCCGCCGGAGTTGAAGATTTTGGTGAAGAAAGAGAAAATAAAAAGAAAAGGGAGAATAAAAGTAAAAATGAAAATGACTGACAGTGACTCTTATTTATAGGTAAAAAGGACAGCTGTCAAATCTGTCATGTCAATCACGATTCCCGAAGGATAAGGAAAACCGTTTCAAATCATTTCAAATTTTAGGACGCGCTTTCTTGAAGGCGCGCCTTATAAAGTTGACAGCAATTTAGGATGCGTAAAAAATAAGAACATTGAGTATATAAAGCCCTCTGCCTTTTAGGCGCACCTAGTAATATAAGTATTGGAAGATTTGTTTATACAGATTTTGATAAAGGTGAAGAGAAATTCCAATCCCATTTTCAATAGAATATGGAATTTGGGGGGTAGTTGTTATGCCCAAAAATTGGTATAAACAATATTCAGATTGAGATTAATAAGATAGGCAAAATAGAAGGAGAAACGCCTAAAATCCAGGAAAAGATAAGATTGACTTTCCATAAAGAAAACGGCGCGCCCTAAGAACGCGCCCCATTGACTGAATAATCGACTGACAGTTGTGGTTGCCATGCCTTAAGGCGCGCCCTCAAGCATAGTGGGGAAGCGCGCCCAATTACTCAAAAGGAGGGAGAGGAATTCCCTGATTGGAATTTGTCCCGTGGTGAGCCTTGGGGCGCACCCTAAGTGAGAAAGGCTCCTTTGACGGATTACTCGGGCATGATTACTTTGACAGACTCACACCTTGGCGTGGGAAGAGTTAGAGCAAGCCCTAACAATGAATAATTTAGGGCGCACCCTATGATGTAGAATGACAAAGGAAGAGATCAAAGGTTGATGACACAGGGCGGCGCCCACATGCAGGGATGTTTGGGCGCGCCCTTAACTTCTACTTGGCACATAAATGCATCTTTGACATGTTACTTGGATGAACTCTTTGGAAGATTTAAGGAAGATGGAGAATGTTATTACTAACCTATTTGATGCAGGTACTCTATTGAAGAACTCCTCCCTGTAGCACGTCTACAGTAAAGGCGGTGTCCGTAGTCAGAGACCTCCAGGGGTATGCCTGGACTGAAGGCCTCCACATGTAGTCAATGGGTGTCCTCATAGGGGATGCGAGGTAAAATTTGGTGTGTGCTTTGGGAGCTCTGTCTCTGTAGTCAACGGGTGTCCTCGTTGGGAGACTTCGGAGTATCCTGCACTTTGCACCCAAAAGCTTGGGATCACTTGTCCTGCAATCTGGTAGGGGCTTCTTATCGGGGGACAAGGATGCGTCCAACATTTGGGGTGAAGCACGGCTATACCTGCGTCCGCGGACTAGAGAAATAGCTGGTAGCGGAGGGTTATCCTTGGCCAGGGAGATGCCTCATCCGTGAAGTCTCGAAGCCGTGAACGAGCTTTGGGCCTTTGTGGTTGGGCCTCATCGGCGGACATTCCTAAAGCTAGTAGAAGACGGTTTCCAGTGGGTTTCCTACTGAGCCTCGGGATAAGAAATCTAAGCCCATTAGGTTTCTTGTTCCCCAAGAACTAAGTGGGCTTGATCCCCTATAAATAGGGGTACGTAGGCACATTGTGAGGGGTCAGAAGCGAGAGCGCAAAGGAGCCACCACTAACCCTAAGCAATCTCAGCCCCCAATAATTATCACCACCAAATACTGTTCATCTTTTCTGACGAATACTGTTCATCGGATCCACCGACTACTGTTCACGTTTCCGACGAGGAACTGCCATCACAGATCTTGTTTCCGGCTACTAACCTCAAGTTTTGTTGTTCCCAAATTCCTCCGTCAACACCACACAATCACTAGGGCAAGTAATGCGAAAAATCATATCGTTAGTGTTCTCAAAGCCAAAACTCATACATATATTTATTGAAATCCAAAAGTTTAATAGAAATTTTGAAAGAAATTGCAAACCAGAGTCATATCAAAGTAGGAAAAAGAAAATAATAGAAGGGGATACTTGGATGTTGAGTAAAAAAACTTCTTTCTTGTTTTTCTTTCTTTATTTATTCAGTGTCCTAGCCAAAAATTCCTCACTAACGGAGCTAAGACAGGGTAGAGCAATAGGGGAAAAAAATCTAGTCTGGATGAAATAATGGAGCTTCACCCTTTTTATAGATATTGCAGTTACATTGCAGACTAAAATTCAAGAAAGAACTAATCATTTTTTGAATCATCAAATAAAATTCAAGAAAACCTCAATTTGACAGGGACAGCCAACCGACATTATTTTATTTATAGAGATGATTATCAATATTCAGTTTAATTAGATTATTATCTGTCAATTAATATTATTACTAGCCACAGACAACATATTGAAGAGTCTTCTTTGCTTTATGTTAACAATTGTTGAGAGACAGATCATTAAAAACGGATGCAAATAGCTAAGCCTGTTAACTTTAGAGATATAATACGAACGTAAAACATTATTGCAATCAACTCAGAATTTATAATACATGTCTGAACTTATATAGAAAAACAATATAAGCTAAATACCGAAAATACCCTAATATATATAATATAATAATAAATATAAATATAAATATATATATATATTTTAATATCCCCCTCAAACTCACGATGCTGCAACAATGAGCATTGAGAGTTTGTCAGACAAGAAACGAAATCGCGAAATAGAGTGAGCTTTTGTAAAAATATCAGCAATCTGCAGCGAAGAAGGAACAAAAGGCAATGAGATAGTGGCTTGCAGCAGATGATGGCGAGTAAGATGACAATCAATCTCAATATGTTTAGTGCGCTTATGAAATACCGAATTACGTGCAATATGAATTGCACTCTTATTATCAAAATATAATGGGGTAGAAGTAGGAAGGCCAACACTCAAATCTGCAAGTAAGCGACGTAACCAATCAATCTCACAAGTAGTGGAAGCCATGACATGATACTCAGCTTCTGAAGATGATCTCGAAACAACATCTTGTTTCTTACTCTTCCATGAAATAAGAGAATCACCAAGAAAAATACAAAACCCAGTTGTGGATTTACGATCCTGGGGATCACCAGCCCAATCAGCATCACTATAAGCACACAACTCTAAAGATGAGTTAGAAGGAAACAAAAGACTTTGAAACCGAGTCCTACGAAGATACCTGAGAATGCGAAGAACCGCAGCCCAATGTATGGTAGTTGGAAAAGTGACAAATTGACTAACTATATAAACAACATGTGCAATATCCGGACGAGTAACAGTAAGATAAACAAGACTACCAACAATCGTACGATATAAAGTAGGATCTGTTAAGGGAAGACCATCAGATGGAGAATATCTAGCATTCATCTCTAAAGGAGTTTCCACGGTCTTGTTATCAGTAAGACGTGCACGGTCAGGTAAATCAGCAATGTACTTAGATTGACACAAAAGATACCCCTTTGGTGAGCTAGCAACTTCAATTCCCAAAAAATAACGGAGCAAACCCAAATCTTTCATAGCAAAACAACGAGCCAACTCACGTTTCAATGACTCAATACCATCACAATCATCACCAGTAATAATTATATCATCGATATATAAAGACAATAAGATATGACCAGCACTTGTAGATCGTACAAAAAGAGCAGAATCTTGATTACTAGGACGAAAACCAAGTGATTAAAGCACTGTAGAAAATTTCTCAAACCAACAACGAGATGATTGACGAAGACCATAAATAGATTTACGAAGTCTGCAGACGTAACCTGGTTGATGCGGAAGTCCTGGAAGAGGTGTCATGTAAACTTCCTCGTGGAGATCACCATACAAGAATGCATTCTTAACATCCATCTGAAATATTTTCCACTTTCAAACAGAAGACACCGCAATCAAAGTACGAATAGTTGTCATCTTTGCAACAGGTGCAAATGTTTCTTCATAGTCCAAGCCATACTCTTGAGAGTAACCTTTAGCAACAAGTCGAGCCTTATAACGCTCAACGGATCCATTAGCTTTTGTCTTAATTTTATATACCCAACGACAACCAATTGTATGTTTTCCTGGAGGCAATAGGACTAAATCCCATGTATGAGTTTGATATAAAGCAGTAAGTTCCTTGGCCATAGCATTCTGCCATAGAGGATCATGAACAACCTCTCTATATGATGCAGGCTTAGACAAATGGTGAACATAAGTAACGAATGAAGCAAAATATGGGGAATAAGATGAATAAGCAAAATCAGGTAGTTAGGTGGACTTACATATGCGAGTAGACTGGAGAATTGGCGGAGGAGTTGAACTTTCGGTAGACGATTGAGTGGGAGGAGAATCTAAAATCTCTGGTGACGATTGACTGGTTGTAGAAGCAGGTGAAGACGTCGGAGATGTTGGATTCCGAGATGTAGATGTAGAAGTTGGTGGAGATATGGGAGGGTGAGATGTAGATGACTCCGGAACTGAAGTATTAGAATTTGTGGTTGAAGCATCCTCAATATCTGTGTCAAAAGGATCAATTCGAATAAGCTCTTCTTGTGTCATATGATGCAAATTAGTAGTAACAGAGAAAAACGGAATATGCTCCAAAAAGTAAACATGCCGAGAAACATACAATTTTCCACTGACCGGGTCAAAACAACGATATCCTTTCTGGGTAACACCATAGCCCAAAAATACACATAAAGCATATTTAGCAGACAATTTACTATGCTAAACCTGGGGTTTAAGAACAAAGCAGGTACAACCAAAGACACGCAAGGAAGCATAATCAGGCACTTCATCATATAATTTCTCAAAAGGTGACAAACCAGAATTTTGAGCAGTTGGAATTCAGTTAATCACATAAACAGCAGTAAGAAGTGCTTCACCCCAAAATACACTTGGAACATCAGCCGACAACAAAAATGAGCGAGTTGTTTCAACAAGATGACGATGTTTTCTTTCAGCAACATCGTTCTGCTGAGGAGTGTCAGTATATGAGGTTTGACATATAGTCCCATCAGAAGCAAGCAAGCGACAAAAAGTATTAGAGCTGTATTCACCTCCCAAATCACAACAAAAACATTTAATGACAGCTTTATGTTGAGTTTTTATATGAGCTCCAAAATCTTTAAAAATATCCAAAAAATCAGACCTACGCTTCATAAGATAAATCCACGTATAACCAGTGAAATCATCAATAAATGAAACATAATATCTAGATCCTCCTTTTGTGGGCATAGGAGCAGGTCCCTACACATCAGAATGCACAATATCAAACAGGGAGTTCCCACAGTAAATACATTGAGTTCATATGTAGAAGTCAGAAGACAAATCACTCAAACGAAAGGATGATAAATCAACACTAGGAGTTCCCACAGTAAATACATTGAGTTCATCCAATACATAAAGTCCTCCCTGCTTACGACCTTTCCCAATTACTTTTTGAGATCTCAGATCCATAATACAACAAGTAGTAGAAGAAAAAGAAACCAAGTAACCAGATTCACATAATTGACTAACCGAAACAAGATTTAATTTGAGATCCGGAATATAATAAACATCAAAGAGAGATACCGTTGGGGTAACTACAGAACCAACACCTCGTAACGACATAGGAGTGCCATCAGCAGTCATGATGGATAAAGGTGAATCATCTGAAAAAGAAACGAAAGACGACCAATGAAGAGACATGTGATGGGATGCACCTGAATCCAGAATCCATAGAGAAGAATATAAACTTGAAGTACCAGTTGAGAAAAGACCTATTGTAACCATCAAAAAATCAAATTCTGGAGCTCCAAATATGATCTCCACCGTTCAAAATTTAGATACCGATGCAAAGAAGACGTGGTTAAAATTTCAGGATGATCCAACGGTTGAAACTCCGGGAATCGTAAAAACAAGTTGGCTGATTTGTGTAGAAAATTTTCTGCGAATTTTCAAGAAACTTTTGTTGTTGTAACGTAACTCTATCTATTTAATGATTCAACTAAACTTTCACGATCACTCGAAACCAAGCTCTTGATACCATGTTAACTTTAGAGATATAATACGAACGTAAAATATTATTACAATCAACTCAGAATTTATAATACATGTCTGAACTTATATAGAAAAACAATATAAGCTAAATACCGAAAATACCCTAATATATATAATATAATAACAAATATATATATATATTCTAACAAAGCCAAGGTACCATCCTTCTAGTCCATATTCTATCATGCCAAAAAAACAAGAGCAAGTTCATGAAAGAGATATGTCCTAAGTCCAATCACGTATGATGAGTTATGAAGAACTTTCTTGTATTCCTATTTGATTTCATTTTGTATTGATAAAAGACTTGTTATATTTTTATGGGCTTTATCTATTTAAAGTGTATTAAATAAGATGTTCCATAGTTTAGAGTAAAGCTTCTAGAATTATAATGAGATTATAATAGTGAGATCTAGAAGATGATAACTCTGGACTTAAACAGTTCCTGATCATAGGATAACTAATCGGATGTTAGTGGATCCGCAAAGATTGGTACATACTATGCTTGCTCCCTTCAGGAGGATGTTTGTTCTCATATGCATTTGTGTGGTGACACTATAGCTGGTATGTAGGTGCTTATTAGGGAATACGTTCACTGAACATGACTTGATAAGTTGAACAACTAATGGAGATTACTCACGTGTCAATAGTTATTCACTGAGTGATAGTTGTACAAATGTCCTTAGACTTGAGATCGTTATAGGTATCTTATATATAATGAACTGTGTTTTGGTTTAGTCCTTAGTCTCAAGGACATCCATTAGGTCTATTCTGGGCATAGAGATTTGTGTATAGAGATAGTTAACGTCAATAGAGGATCTACCCCTTCCAGTATAGGAAGAGAATATCCTATGTTATTCTTAGTATGCGAGTTCTGGAATCTCTGGCCAGAGTGTATGAAATTAGAAAGGAGTTTCTAATTTGCATTAATATGAACTTTGCATTATGAATAAGAAATCATATGATTAAATTTGATAGGCTTGACACAAGATCCATGCCTTGTATTTAATCAGGATATTATAAGGGTAAAAGGAATTCATTGTACGGTAACTAGTCACTGACAGGTTCTTGATATTCTAAGCAGTGAATTCATATTATCCGGATAGTCGCGATATGTTGAGAAACATCACTCACGATGTAGAATAAATATAATTAATCAGTTAATTATATTTAGTGAATTTTAATATTCATATAAATAATTAATAAAAGTTTATTATTATTTATTTCTACTACCGGCATAATATTGAACCTACAGGGTCACACCATAAAAGAATATTTTCTTTGATGAAATAATGAGAGAGAATTATTTTCTAAATAGTTAAGAAAAGAAATAATGATTAAAATAGTTTTAATTATTATTAAATCATTTTATGAAGATAAAATGTGGGGGTTGATATATATAAAGATATATTATAAAACCCTAGGTGAGTCCTATAAATAGAATGAGATGGATGGCTCAAAAAGAGAACACACAATTTTGGTTTTGTGAAAACCCTAGCCTCCATCTTCTTCTTCTCTCTCTCTCTCCTAAAACTCCATTTTATAAAAGCTTAGTTTTATAAAAGGGTTCATCGAAGAGGATCGTTCTTGGTGGATACCGGTAGAGTGCTTCACACACTGAGGAGCAACTGCTAGCACTCCAATTTTATAAAGCTTCGATTCACGAGGTATGGTTTCGATTCCTCAGTTTTTCCCTTTTATACGTTTTTCTATATGTGCGGTATATGGTTTTTACGGAATAATTGTTATTTCACGCTTCCGCTTATCCGTAAATTCCTTCAATGGTATCAGAGCTAGGTTCTGCATATAGAGATTCATATAAAAAATTTCAGATTTTTTAATGCATGTATGGATTTATTATGATTTTTGCAAGTTTATTTGGATTTAATTATGAATTAATTCGAAATAATTTTTGCATAAGATTTTGACTACTGATCTGGGTTTTACAAGTGTTGTAGATCATCTAGATATTTTTTTCATAATTTTGTGATGTTTAGATTATTTGTTATGAATTTTTTAAAATTATTTTAATTAAAATTCATAAAATAATTATGCATGTGAATAATTATGATTAAAATTTGCACAAGTACCCATGGCTGATTTGGTAATTTTCTGCTACTCCCTGATTTAAGAAATCATATTATTTTGATTTTTATTAATTTATTAATTAACTGTTAATTAATTTATTAATAATAAAATTAAAATAATGATAATATTAATAAAGAGTTATTAATAAGGGAGTAAAGGGAAAGGGGGTTACATCTCCTAATTGTAACAGCAGGCAGACAAACAGCTACGGCAGGAGAAGGAACAAAAAAAATAAAAAAATAAAAACCTGTTATCGGCTGCTGCAGGCGCGTGCAGCGCACGCGGGGAAGGGGTGTGTTGCGCATTCCGTGAATGCGTTACACACTGTTGCGCATTTACGGAATGCGTTACACACGTAAATGGCTCAACAGTGTTGTAATGCATTACGTACATGCGTTACAGCCCGTATGTCCACATTAAATTTGATTTTTTTGGAGTTTCGTAACTCCGTTTTGGGCGTGCAATATATCGTTGGATTCGTTTTTCCGAGATGGATCTAATGGAGTGGTCAAATATTTCTTATATAAATGTTTTTAACTGTTTATATTCCCAAAAGTGTTTTAAAGCATGTTTTAATTGATTTAATTGCTTTTAAATGCTATAATAAATCCATACATCATTATATCAATGCGTGACATGATATTACTTGCATGCTTACTTGTTTATTTATTTTTATATAAGAGATATATGCCTGTGTTTACCATGCGATGATAGATTTAGGTGAACTTAAATCAATATAAGGCGTGCTCTAGAAAATCTAGAATATGAATCGTTTCTTGCCTTGACAATAATATTATGAATACAATCATGAGATTCTTGTGTTTATGAAACACGTAATTAAATATGAATTTTTAATTTTGAGAGAAAGGATGATTCTGTCAACAACAGATTTCTATCTGTAAGAAAGGGTTATTAAGTGACGCCTCTTGACAATGCTCCACCCGATCTGGGAATCATCTGATTATCGATTATTGATTTGAAATATTTAATTTAAAAGGAAGAATCTCTTTATAATATGATTATGATTGTAACGTAATATAATCCCTCTAAAATTAAATAATATCAAGTAGTAATTGGCCAATGACACAACGGGCTTGTGTCGGTCATAGCCTTCCAACATGATAGAAAGTGGTTCTTATTTTTAAATCATTGTCGTTTCGTGCTACAGCCGAGGGCTTTGATTTCAAAATAAGGAATACTTGTCTATTACATAGAGATGTATACATTGAATTAGAATCTAAAGGTCGTTACGTGCCACAGCCGTGGGCCGTTGGAGACTGATTCAATTGTACGGAATGTTGGGTTAGACTTGACTTAGAATATTGAGTTTGTCGTGCCACAGCCGTGACTCAATTATTCAAGAGGCTAAAATTATATTAGGGAATAACATAAGATGTAATTGACAAGAGTTGTCTGCCTATTGAACATCACATGACGTTTCGTGCTACAGCCGAGGTTGTGTAATGGAATGTAGGATCCCTATTCCCACTAGCATTATGAATGCCTAATTTTCACTTAGGGGGTGTATAAGTTAGATAAACTAGTGGGAGCCACTTATGAATAAAGACCCAATTCATATAGTGTTTTGAAATAAAATTGAATATTTGCTAAGTGTTGTTATGTGTTTATCATTTACAGATTTACTATATTCGTTATGTCTTCTGCACTATCACTTCGGAGTATACTAGATGCTCACAAGTTGACTGGTCCTAATTTGTTGACTGGCTTCGAAACTTGAGAATTGTTCTCAGGGTGGAGAAGCTGGAATATGTGCTTGACTCACCTAAGCCTACTGAACCTGCTAACGATGCACATAATGATGAACATATTGTGTATGATAAGTGGATAGATGATGCAAATGTTGCTCAATGCATCATGCTAGCTTCCATGAATATTGAGCTACAGAAGCAGCATGAGCATATGGATGCTCACACTATCCTTATGCATCTACAAGAGTTGTATGATGTGGCAGGGAGGACAGCTCGATATGAGATATCGAAGGAGCTGTTCGGTTGTAGGATGTCTGAGGGATCATCCGTGAATGACCATGTACTTAAGATGATCAATTTGATTGAACGTCTTGGACAACTTGGTTTTGCCATGGATGGGGAGCTGAGCCAAGACTTGGTCTTGCAATCACTTCCGAGTTCGTTTTCGCAGTTTATTGTGAACTTTCACATGAATAAGCTGGATGTCAGCCTGGCTGAACTCCACAACATGTTGAAGACTGCGAAATCGAATTTTCCCCCTAAGAAGAGCTCTGTTCTTCTAATTGGTGAAGGTTCCAATCCTAAGAAAAGGAAGAAGAACCCTTCCAAGAAGAAGAAAGTAGGTGAGAAAAAGCCTGTTCCACCAAAAGCTGAAGACCCCAAGAGCAAAGCTATTTGCTTTCACTGTAACAAGGTGGGGCACTGGAAGAGGAACTGCAAGGTTTACCTTGCAGAATTGAAGAAGAAGAAGGGTAGTGAGACTACCACTTCTGCTTCAGGTATGTTCATGATAGAAATGAATATGTCATTAAGACAAATTTCTACTTGGGTATTAGATACCGCCTGTGGTTCTTACATCTGCAATTCATTGCAGGGACTAAGGAGAAGTAGGACTCTTGAGGAAGAGGAGGTGATTCTACTGATGGGAAATGGAGCAAGAGCTGCTGTTGAAGATGTAGGATCATTTCATTTACATATGCCTACGGGCAAGACTATTGTTTGAAATAATTGTTATTTTGTTTCTTCGATTGTAAGGAATATTGTTTCTATTCCTATGTTGGATTTGGATGGTTTTTTATTTTATTATTAAGAATAATGAATGTTCTATCATTAGAGATAATATTCTTTATTGACGTGGTATTTTAAATAATGGTTTGTATGTATGTGATGTAGAGCATGATTTGCTACAAATTGAACATACTAATAAAAGAAAAAAGGATGATGAAAATATCACTTTTTTGTGGCACTGCAGACTTGGTCATATTAGTGAAAATAGACTGCGGACATTGAATAAGGAAGGGTTACTTGACCCCTTTGATTTTGAATCATATCCTACATACGAGTCTTGTCTATTGGGTAAAATGACCAAATCTCCATTTAGTGGACATGGAGAGAGGGCTGCAGATTTGCTAGGATTGGTACACACAGATGTATGTGGACCAATGTCTACGCAAGCCATGGGTGGATTTTTATACTTCATTACTTTCATAGATGATCGATCTAGATTCGGATATGTGTATTTGATGAAACACAAGTCTGAAGCCTTTGAAAAGTTCAAAGAATATAAGTATGAAGTGGAGAAACAAACCAAACATAGTATTATAACTCTTCGATCAGATCGAGGCGGTGAATACTTGAATGGAGAGTTTCTAGATTATCTCAAAGAAAATGGTATAGTCTCCCAGTGGACTCCTCCATATACTCCACAGTTGAATGGGGTATCTGAAAGGAGAAATCGAACTTTGTTAGACATGGTTCGGTCCATGATGAGCTATGCGAATCTTCCAGTATTCCTGTGGGGTTATGCATTGGAAACCTCAGCATATTTACTGAATAAGGTGCCTTCCAAATCTGTCCCTAAAACTCCATATGAGATATGGAAAGAAAGGAAACCGAGTCTTAAACATGTTAAGATTTGGGGATGTCCAGTTTTGTCAAGAAAGTTGACCCAGATAAGCTGAAATCTCGATCCGTAAAATGTAGTTTTGTGGGATATCCTAAAGAGACTTTAGGGTATTACTTTTACACCGATCATAGGGTGTTTGTCTCCAGACATGCTACCTTCTTGGAAAAGCAGTTTATCCTTGAAGGAAACAGTGGGAGCAAAATTGAACTTGATGAAGTTCAAGAAGCACAAACTACTACGGTTCAAGTGGAAATACCTGTTCAGACTGAACAACCTTCTGTGAAACAACCCATTCGTAGGTCAGGGAGAGTGTCTCGCCAACCTGAGAGGTATTATGGCCTTGTCATTGAGAATGACAATGAGTTGTCAATCATTGATGATGACGGCCCTATGACCTATAATGAGGCTATGAGTAGTGTTGACTCAGAGAAATGGCAAAGTGCCATGAAATCCGAAATGGAATCTATGTATACGGTATACAAAAGAAAGATTAGAGCAGATGGCCAGGTGGAGACCTTTAAATCCAGGCTTGTGGCAAAAGGATTCAAACAAAGGCAATGGATTGACTTTGATGAAACCTTTTACCTGTAGCCCTGTTAAAATCAGTTCGGATTTTGCTTGCGATTGTTGCTTACTACGACTATGAGATCTGGCAAATGGCCAGATGGTTTTCTTTCCAAGGGAAATGAAAACCTAGTGTGTAAGCTGTTGCGAACCATATGTGGTTTAAAGCAAGCTTCTCGTAGATGGAACATCCGTTTTGATGAGACAATTAAATAGTTTGGTTTTATCAAAAAAACGTAGATGAACCATGTGTCTACAAAAGGGTTAGTGGGAGCGTGGTAACATTTCTTGTATTGTATTGAAAAAGAGTTGACACACATAACAACATAGCAGACCCACTCACAAAGCCACTTTTTGAAAGTCACTTTGATCGTCATAAAGACAAGATGGGTATTAGATACCAGGGTGATTGGTTTTAGTACAATTGGGAGATTGAAAGAGATATGTCCTAAGTCCAATCACGTATGATGAGTTAGGAAGAACTTTCTTGTATTCCTATTTGATTTCATTTTGTATTAATAAAAGACTTGTTATATTTTTATGGGCTTTATCTATTTAAAGTGTATTAAATAAGATGTTCCATAGTTTAGAGTAAAGCTTCTAGAATTATAATGAGATTATAATAGTGAGATCTAGAAGATGATAACTCTGGACTTAAACAGTTCCTGATCATAGGATAACTAATCGGATGTTAGTGGATCCGCAAAGATTGGTACATACTATGCTTGCTCCCTTCAGGAGGATGTCTGTTCTCATAGGCATTTGTGTGGTGACACTATAGTTGGTATGTAGGTGCTTATTAGGGAATAAGTTCACTGAACATGACTTGATAAGTTGAACAACTAATGGAGTTTACTCACGTGTCAATAGTTATTCACTGAGTGATAGTTGTACAAGTTTCCTTAGACTTGAGATCGTTATAGGTATCTTATATATAATGAACTGTGCTTTGGTTTAGTCCTTAGTCTCAAGGACATCCATTAGGTCTATTCTGGGCATAGAGATTTGTGTATAGAGATAGTTAACGTCAATAGAGGATCTACCCCTTCCAGTATAGGAAGAGAATATCCTATGTTATTCTTAGTATGCGAGTTCTGGAATCTCTGGCCAGAGTGTATGAAATTAGAAAGGAGTTTCTAATTTGCATTAATATGAACTTTGCATTATGAATAAGAAATCATATGATTAAATTTGATAGGCTTGACACAAGATCCATGCCTTGTATTTAATCAGGATATTATAAGGGTAAAAGGAATTCATTGTACGGTAACTAGTCACTGACAGGTTCTTGATATTCTAAGCAGTGAATTCATATTATCCGGATAGTCGCGATATGTTGAGAAACATCACTCACGATGTAGAATAAATATAATTAATCAGTTAATTATATTTAGTGAATTTTAATATTCATATAAATAATTAATAAAAGTTTATTATTATTTATTTCTACTACCGGCATAATATTGAACCTACAGGGTCACACCATAAAAGAATATTTTCTTTGATGAAATAATGAGAGAGAGAATTATTTTCTAAATAGTTAAGAAAAGAAATAATGATTAAAATAGTTTTAATTATTATTAAATCATTTTATGAAGATAAAATGTGGGGGTTGATATATATAAAGATATATTATAAAACCCTAGGTGAGTCCTATAAATAGAATGAGATGGATGGCTCAAAAAGAGAACACACAATTTTGGTTTTGTGAAAACCCTAGCCTCCATCTTCTTCTTCTCTCTCTCTCTCTCCTAAAACTCCATTTTATAAAAGCTTATTTTTATAAAAGGGTTCATCGAAGAGGATCGTTCTTGGTGGATACCGGTAGAGTGCTTCACACACTGAGGAGCAACTGCGAGCACTCCAATTTTATAAAGCTTCGATTCACGAGGTATGGTTTCGATTCCTCAGTTTTTCCCTTTTATACGTTTTTCTATATGTGCGGTATATGGTTTTTACGGAATAATTGTTATTTCACGCTTCCGCTTATCCGTAAATTCCTTCAGTTCAGTACTGCACAAGCACAGATAATAATAACGGTTGTATCTTTCAATTGTTTAACAACAAAGCTAAAAAAAACTCTTTATATGCCTATGATAAGTGTTATCCCAAAGGCTTCCTGGAATTGCGAAATTATCAACAGAATCTGCATATAGTCCATTTTTCCCTCTATTTTGAGAGCAGACATTAAATCTTCTACACCACCAAAAGCAACACGATGATCCTTATCTTTTTGATCAACTATTTAGCGTTTGAGGCTTGACTAGTTAATGTTTAGAAAGGAAGGCTGAACAACATTAATATCATAACTTTGGATGCGTTCTTCAAGTAATTAAAAGGTTTTGAGGATTTGCGAGGATGAGGACTTCAGTTGCATTGGAGAATCTATGCAACCAAGAGTACTTAAATCAAGATGATCGTAGAGTCAATGTAGAACTGTTAGATAAAAAGCGGGAGAGATTAACATGATTATGATGATGAGACTGTATAAGCCTTGTATATGTAAAATTTTTGAAGCTTTGTGTATATAATTATAAAGAAATAATGTGTGAAGCTTTTCTTCAACATATTCAACCTATCACCCATGTGAAAATGGGAAATGTGCAATGCAGTTTCCCAGAAATTGTATACTAGTTGGCTGTGTTAGAAAAAATGTGGGTATTACACCCCATATTGTCGAGTCATTTTGAGCTGCACTTAAGTGGTTGGTTGTTGCGTGTGTGCAATACTTGAAATGTGTTCTCCTTCACGAGAGCTTTCCAAGGCACTATGAATCACTCAAAATGATTAAGGGATGGGTGATATATGATTATCCAAAGATGGTCCCTTAAGAGGGGAAAATGAGTTATAAAACCTTAAGTCCCACATTGAAAAGAAAAAGAGATTTTCTTCGCTTTATATATCAACACACATATGTAGAGTTCACTTGTGTTGTCTATGTGTTGCTCCATCACCAACGCGGGCGCGCAGGGGGCGCAAATTGTGGGTTTCGAGTGGCAGAAAATTGGCCCGAATAATGCCAGATTAGTTTTGCTAATTTTTATTTTCCGCTGGGCCAAGACTAGTTTTGCTAATTTTTATTTTCCGCTGGGCCCAGACTAGTTTTGCTAATTTTTATTTTCCGCTGGGCCTGGGCTCAAATAAACTGACTTACGGTTTTGTTTTTGTGTCGGTCAAATTAATTAATAATAATTAATTGACCACCGACCTAATTAATTAACGCGTTCCTCCCTATATAAACACCTCTAGGGCGTTCAGGTTAAACACACAAATACACAGTTGTTTCTAAACACCTGCCCTCTAACCCGTGATAGTTTCTTGCTCGCTGAGAGTGTCGGCCTTCGGCATCGCCACTTCTTTATTGATTTATTTATTTTCTTTGAAAAACCACTGCAATCCGTTTTATCTTGGGAGGCTTTTTGCACGCATAATACGGTGAGGGCTAATAAGCTTTAAGGAGGCAGTTCCGCACTAGACTCGGGTTTTTATATCCTTCGCAATACGCTTCCTGTCTCCGTTCCATTTCTATTATTTGATTATCTATTTTACACGCACACATATACGTAATTTTTGTGTTTCTGCATAGATTGTTGATAACAGGTTGTTTGTCCAAATACCAAACACACTCTACTATGTCAAGAAATAGTTCACAATTATTACCTTTTTTCTTCTTCTTTTTTAACAAAAGTTTTTTATGGTATGTATAATATGACAAGCAAGGAAAAGAAGAGAGCGACTATAGCATGAAAATTGTAACACGACTAGGAAAGTGGTGATGTCTCAATCATTCATAAGAAGGACATGGGGGCGATGGAGAATTAAGGTCTAAGAGATCCCGACTAATTGTTGAGTAGGAAGGTTCGCTAGTAATTCATGTCTCCAGTAATCAATTTAATCTTACTCCTTAAGAAAATTGTTTATTTATTAACAATGCAAGTATGATGTAGGTCTCTCGAGATTCATCTTGCAGCCTTAAATTCTTCTGGCACAAAATTGGTAGATTTAGTATGTAAGGCTATATGCCAAGAGGTCCTCATCTTTTTTACCTCTTTTGTATTTATAATCATGATGATTAGCTAGGTTTTTGAAACAAAAAAGAAGAAAAGAGATGATCATTACTTAGCAAAAGAGATAAATGTTTAAGCTATCTTTATGTAGCTATCTTTGCTTTAATTTATAATCAGTACTCAGCGAAAGAGATGATGAAGAATCAAATGTACTCGTGCGGCTATATATTTATTACTTATATCCTTTAACTAAATATTTTATTAGGCATGTCTAACTTTTTATCCATTGTACTACAATTTTTTCTCATATATGCCTCCTCATTGGCACTCTAGAACGAGCTGAAATCAGTAGCGCGATTAATGCATGCAGAACCAACAGATGGCTTGTTGAAGAATCGTTAATAGCCTAGAACTAAATATGACATTGTTAAAGGGGCAAGCAATTGAACCATATCAATGTAGGAAAAAGAATATTTAGAGAGGGATACTAGATATTATTCCATAACACCCTCTATCTTTCAATTAAAAATGTGAAACACACATCATACGATGTGTTAGGAATATATGTGCATTAGTTTGATGATATGTTTAACAAAACACTTAAGTAGAAATCTAGTGTGTGTAGCCTCAACGGATAAGACCATTTTGGCTATCCGTTGATGGTGTAGCTTTACTTAGAAATAAGTCTAGTGTTATAGCACATTTCAGTCTCTGAATTTGAGATATAATTCTTAAATGTTGAGGGAAATTATAAGTCATGTTGACTACTAGAGGATATGCAGATAGGAAGGCCAATTGTAAATATTTCATGCCTTGTAATCTTGTATAAATGAAATGGTGTCAACGGATAACTTAAAGACCTTCAACGGATGAGAAACAAAGCTTCAACGGATGTCTCTAAAGCTTCAACGGATAACATCCTTCAACGGATGAGTGCATCAACGGATAGAGCTTTAACTGCTAACACATCAACGGATAAAGCCATCAACGGATGAAGGCTTCAACGGATGTTCTGTTATATAGCAGTTGACAAGTGGTAGTTGTACCTACAAACAGAGGCACATGGGTTGACAGAGACAACTGAGATGTGGTAGCCTAATTCAGGAACATCAGAAAAAGCTGTCGTTCTACTCTAGCATAAAGAGGCAATAGTCAACAATGCACTGGAGTAAAATGGAGTAGAAACAAGTGGAGAACTTATTTTATTATTGTACTTTTTATCTTTGTCTTCACTTGTAAACTTGGTGATATATAAACCAAGTAGCAGCTACTAATTAGAAATGAATTTTTCCAGAGCTGTTTAGAAAAATCTTGAGAGAAAAATTATCTAGTTTGTACTAGGACGCAGCTGTGATCAACTTCTTGAATCACAAATTTTCTGAAATACCATCTCTGGTGGAACAATAATCCACCAGAAAAGTTTTTAAGGTATGTTGTATTCTTTACATTAGTGTTTGAATATATATCTGTCTGTATTAGCTTAAAGTAATTCATACACTTGTTTATCTTAAACAAATAGCCTTTGAAACTGCTCAAAACTTGAAAAAGTTTTGAGATTTACATTCAACCCCCCTTCTGTAAATCTCATTGTTAGTTCATTAGGAATAACAATTGGTATCAGAGCAAGCTCTTGACACACAAAGAGTTTAAAGATCTTGGAAACTAACAAAGATGAGTAAGAAGGATATTGGAGTAAAAATCCCAGTTCTTGACAAAGACAGTTATCACCATTGGAAGGTGAAAATGCACCTTCATCTACTCTCCCAAGATGAAGGTTATGTAAACTGCATTGAGAATGGTCCTCACATTCCCCACAAAGTAGCCACAGTTGCTACAGCCACAATTGCTGTTGGTCAATCCATTCCAAAACCTAGAGCAGAATGGACAATGGAAGACACAGAAGAAGTCCACAAGGATAAGAAGGCTATGAACATTTTGTTTAATGGTCTTGACAAGGATATGTTTGATAATGTGATAAATTGCACAACTGCCAAAGAGGTTTGGGACACAGTTCAGCTACTGTGTGAAGGTACAGAACAAGTAAAAGAAAACAAAATGCAGCTTCTCATTCAACAGTATGAGTATTTTCATTTTGAAGAAAATGAATCTTTAAATGACACATTCAATAGATTCCAAAAGCTGTTGAATGGACTGAAGCTGTATGGTAGAGTGTACCAGGTGAAGGATTCAAATCTTAAATTTTTAAGATCCTTGCCAAAGGAATGGAAACCCATGACTGTCTCCTTGAGAAACTCTCAAGATTATAAGGACTTCACTCTTGAAAGATTATATGGAATCTTGAAGACTTATGAACTAGAGCTGGAACAGGATGAGGTATTGGAGAAGGGAAGAAAGAAAGGAGGTTCAGTTGCCTTGGTAGCTGAAAATGAGAAAGAATGCAGACAAGAAACTGTGAGATCTACATTAAACTCCAAAGATGGCACAAGCAAATCAGAATCAAGCAAGGGTAAGGAGCAAGTTGCTGAGAATGAAGACAACTCCAGCCAAGATGACTCTGATGGTATTGATGAGCATCTTGCATTTCTGTCCAGAAGATTTGCAAAGATGAAATTTAGGAAAAACACTAGAGCCACTAAACCTCATAAGAACATGGTGGACAAATCCAAGTTCAAGTGTTTCAATTGTGGTATAAGTGGACACTTTACAAGTGAGTGCAGAAAGCCAACTTCTGAAAAGAAGAAATTTGACCAAGTAGATTACAAAAAGAAATATTTTGATCTGCTCAAGCAAAAGGAGAGGGCTTTCATTACTCAAGAAAAAGACTGGGCAGCTGATAGAGAAGAAGAGGATGAAGATGTGGAATATGTCAACTTGGCTCTCATGGCTGATTCTGAGGAAAATGAAGTTAGTTCATCAAGCAACCAGGTAATCACTACTGATTTAACACAGCTTACTAAAGAAGAGTGCAATGATGCTTTTAATGACATGTCTACTGAACTGTATCATTTGCGTGTGTCTCTTAAATCTCTTGCTAAAGAAAATAGTAGGATTAAAGAGAACAATTTGTTTTTAAGTGATAGAAATGTTGTGTTAGAAGATAAGTTGATTGACCTAGAGAAAACTAAGCTACATTGTATATCTGTTGAAAATGAACTAGCTGAATCTGTTAAGAAAGTAGAAATACTTTCTAATCAATTAGAGAGAGAGCAAGAGGTGATTAAAGCCTGGAAGACATCTAGGGATGTTAGTGCTCAAATTGCCAAGGTCCAAGGAATTGAATCATTCTGTGAGACTGCCTGGGATAAAAACAAAAAGAAAATGGAATTAATTGATGGGCTGTCAACGGATGTGGAATCAACGGATGATGAAAGTTATCCGTTGAAGGAAGAAAAGGAGCATCCGTTGAAGGTTCCTCAATTAAAACAAGCAGATGTTTCTAAAAGTGAAAATCTAAAGAAACTCAACAAAAAGTTTGGTTCAACTTCCAAGAACTTTATCAAAGAAGAAGCAAGCACATCCAAAGATTTCAGTAAGGTGAATATAGGACACATGACCTTAGAACAGTTAAAGAATAGGCTCAAAGTGGTTGAGGATAAAAAGGAAACTAAAAGGAAATCTAATAGAAATGGGAAGGTAGGGGTTAACAAACATAACAATTACACACCTGATAAGTATGCTCCTAGAAAAAGCTGTGTGCATTGTAGTAGTGTTAATCATCTATCTGCTAATTGCAAATCTATTAAGAAAACTCCCATTCTTGTACCCTCTTCCATGCCTAATATGTCTGCATCACCTCTGCATGCTATGCCTGTTATGTCTCAACAGAATCCTTATGCACATTTTGCAAACATGCCATATTTTAACAATCCTTATCTTGCTGCATTTAGTATGCCTCAAATGCCATACAATATGCCAATATGGAATAACATGCTTGCACAATCCATGCCTTATCAAATTCCAAATGTGCTAAATGATTCTGTGACTAACCCTACACCTCAACCAACTACATCTAAGATCAAGGTTGACTCAAAGTTACCTAAGTCTAAAAATGCAGGAGGAATGAAGTCTAGGAGAAAGGCTAACAAGAATGGACCCAAGGAAACTTGGGTACCAAAATCAACTTGATTGATTTTATGGTGTGCAGGGAAAAAGAAGAAATCTATGGTAATTGGACAGTGGCTGTTCAAGACACATGACAGAAGATTTCTCCCTGCTCACAGAGTTTAAGGAGAGAGCTGGCCCTAGCATAACCTTTGAAGATGACAGCAAAGGGTTTACTATGGGATATGGCTTGATTTTAACAAGGAATGTCATAATTGATGAAGTTGCACTAGTTGATGGTCTCAAGCACAACTTACTGAGCATCAGTCAACTATGTGATAGAGGGAATACAATTTCCTTCAATTCAGAAGCCTGTGTTGTCACCAGTAAGAAAGACAACAAAGTGGTTCTAACTGGAGTTAGAAAAGGAAATGTGTACTTAGCTGACTTCAACTCTACAGATGCAGAATCTATTACTTGTCTCCTCAGCAAAGCAAGTTCAGCTGAAAGTTGGCTATGACACAAGAAGCTATCCCATTTGAATTTCAAGACAATGAATGATCTAGTCAAAAAGGACTTAGTTAGAGGAATTCCTCTTGTTGAATTCTCAAGGGATGGTTTGTGTGATGCTTGTCAGAAAGGCAAACAAAGGAAAGCATCATTCAAAAAGAAGCTTGAAACAACAATTGATGAACCATTATAGCTGATACATATGGATTTGTTTGGACCAGTCAATGTATTGTCAATTGCAAGAAAAAGATATTGCTTGGTGATTGTAGATGATTTCTCAAAGTTTTCATGGGTCTATTTTCTTGGATCAAAGGATGAAGCAAGTGAAATCATTATCAATCACATCAGGCAAGTCAATAATCATCCTGACTTGAAAGTTAGGAATATCAGGAGTGACAATGGAACTGAGTTCAAGAATTTGACAATAAGGCTGTTCTGTGAAGAAAATGGAATCATGCATGAGTTCTCAGCTCCAAGAACACCTCAGCAAAATGGGGTAGTTGAAAGAAAGAACAGATCTTTAATTGAGGCTGCAAGAACAATGCTTGAAGAATCAAAGTTACCAACATATTTCTGGGCTGAAGCTGTTAATTGTGCCTGCTACACTCAGAATATTTCTTTGATCAATCAAGCTAAAGGCATGACTCCTTATCAGTTGTTCAAGAGAAGAAAACCAACTCTAAACTTTCTTCATGTCTTTGGATGTAAATGCTTTATACTGAGAAATCAATCTGACCATAAAGGGAAGTTTGATGCAAAGGCTGATGAAGGGATATTTGTTGGTTACTCAGCTGGAAAATCTTATAGGGTCTACAATCTAAGAACCAACATTGTTATGGAATCTGTGCATGTTGTGTTTGATGATAAAAAGATTGATGGACTAACAGATGAGGGACACCATGAAAGACTCAAATTTGACAACATTGAGATATATTATGATGATAGTGAAGAGGAGGTTGATGGAAATGACACTTCAAAAGGGAGTCAAGATATGCCCTTGGATAATGCACAGAATTCTGCATTCGTTGAAAGAGGCAATGCAGTATCCGTTGAAAGACATAGTGCATCATCCGTTGAAGTACATAATGAAGCATCCGTTGATCATAGTTCATATACGGATAATCGATTTACATCATCAGTTGATAGAACTCCAAGTTCCCTGCAAAGGACCAACAACTCAGGGGGAGTTTCAACTGATCAACACTCTGTCTCACATCACGACAATACTGAGGCCACCTCATCTAGAGCACATCTTCCACCTCAAAGGAAATGGACCAAGAATCATCCCTTTGAACTGATCATTGGTGATGCATCATCTAAAGTGCAAACAAGAAGAGCTACTCAAAATGAATGTCTGTATAGTAGTTTTCTATCTCAGGAGGAACCTAAGAAAGTGGAAGAAGCCTTAATGGATCCAGATTGGATATTAGCTATGCAGGAAGAGCTGAACCAATTTGAGAGAAACAAAGTTTGGAAGCTGGTACCCAAGCCAAAGAACAAGAGTTCCATTGACACAAAATGGGTATTCAGAAACAAGATGGATGAAAATGGCATTGTCATAAGGAATAAAGCCAGATTGGTTGCTGAAGGCTATTCTCAACAAGAGGGAATAGATTTTGATGAAACATTTGCTCCAGTTGCAAGACTTGAAGCCATCAGAATCTTTCTAGCCTATGCAGCTAATGCCAATTTCAAAGTCTATCAGATGGATGTCAAGAGTGCATTTCTAAATGGGGAATTGGAGGAAGAAGTTTATGTAAGCCAACCTCCAGGTTTTGAAGATCAAAATTTTCCAGACCATGTGTATTATCTGTTGAAAGCACTCTATGGACTAAAGCAAGCACCTAGAGCCTGGTATGAGACTTTGTCAAAGTTCCTTCTAGATAATCATTTCACAAGAGGTACTGTTGACAAAACTCTCTTCTTTAGAAATGTTAATGGCTCTAAGATACTTGTACAAATTTATGTAGATGATATTATATTTGGATCTACAGATGATAAGCTTTGTAAAAAGTTTGCTAAATTAATGCAAAGTAAATATGAAATGAGCATGATGGGAGAGCTAACTTACTTTCTTGGGTTACAAGTTAAACAAGTTAGTGGTGGAATTTTCATTAGTCAAACTAAATATATTTATGATCTTTTAAAGAAGTTTGACTTAATGGATTGTTCACCTGCAAAAACTCCCATGGCCACTGCCACTAAGCTTGAATTAAATAAGGCTGAAAAGTCTGTGGATATTACAAGTTATAGAGGCATGATTGGCTCACTTTTATATTTAACTGCTAGTAGACCTGATATAATGTTTTCTACATGTCTCTGTGCTAGATTTCAAGCTGACCCTAAAGAATCTCACTTAGTAGCTATTAAAAGAATTTTCAGATATCTCAAGGGGACTCCGAATCTAAGAATTTGGTACCCTAGAGAGTCTGGTTTTGATCTAATTGGATACTCAGATGCAGATTATGCAGGTTGGAAAATAGACAGGAAAAACACAACAGGCACCTGTCAATTTCTAGGGAACAAGCTTGTATCATGGTTCAGCAAGAAGCAGAATTCTGTTTCCACATCAACAGCTGAAGCTGAGTACATTGCAGCTGGTAGTTGCTGTGCACAAATACTATGGATGAGGAACCAGTTATTTGACTATGGTATGACTGTTGACAAAATTCCAATATTTTGTGACAACACAAGTGTCATTGCCATTACTGAAAATCCAGTGCAGCACTCAAGAACCAAGCACATTGATATCAAGTACCACTTCATTAGGGAACATGTGATGAAAGGTACAGTGGAACTTCATTTTGTTCCAAGTGAACAACAAATTGCAGACATATTTACCAAGCCACTTGATGAATCCATATTCACAAGATTGGTAAGTGAGCTAGGTATGCTTAATTACTCTTAAAATTCATGTCCTTATTGCAATTTGTATTGAAGCCTGAAATGTATTAGCTGCTAGAATAAATTTGATTTTTAACACAGATTATTCCATCAACGGATATTCCCTATCCATTGAAAGTCAAAATTGTTCTGTCAACGGATGTTCATTATCCGTTGAAAGACATATACATTTCTGGAATTTTTATCCGTCAACGGATAAAACTGAAGTGCTCTTCAATGGATGACAGTTCACTTTATCCATTGAAATATCACATCAGTCGATTCAGGTGTTTCACAGCCGTTGATTCTATTGTATTAACCGTTGATACTCATACATACATGTTAGGAATGTATGTGCATTAGTTTGATGATATGTTTAACAAAATACTTAAGTAGAAATTTAGTGTCTGTAGCCTCAACGGATAAGACCACTTTGGCTATCCGTTGATGGTGTAGCTTTACTTAGAAATAAGTCTAGTGTTGTAGCATATTTCAGTCTCTGTATTTAAAATGTAATTCTTGGAAGTTGAGAGAAACTATGAGTCATGTTGACTACTAGATGATATGCAGATAGGAAGGCCAATTGTAAATACTTCATGCCTTGTAATTTTGTATAAGTGAAGTGGTATCAACGGATGACTTAAAGACCTTCAACGGATGAGAAGCTAAGCTTCAACGGATGTCTCTAAAGCTTCAACGGATAAATTCATCAACGGATAACATCCTTCAACGGATGAGTGCATCAACGGATGAAAGCTTCAACGGATAACATCCTTCAACGGATGAGTGCATCAACGGATGAAAGCTTCAACTGATGTTCTGATGATTAGCCGTTGATAAGGGGTAGTTGTACCTACAAACAGAGGCACATGGGTTGATAGAGACAACTGAGATGTGGTAGCCGAATTTCAGGAACAACAGAAAAAGCAGCCGTTCTTCTTTAGTACAAAGATGCAATAGTCAACAAAGTACTGGAGTGAACAGGAAAAGAAGCAAGTGAAGATCATATTTTATTACTGTATTTTATATTGTTCTTCACTTGTACACTTGGGAATATATAAACCAAGTAGAAGCTAGTAATTAGAAGAGAGATTTTCCAGAGCTGTTTAGAAAAATATTGAGAGAAAATTCATCTAGTTTGTACTAGGATGCAGCTGTGATCAACATTGTTTAATCACAGATTTTCTAAAATACCATCTCTGGTGGAACAACAAATCCACCAGAAAAGTTTTTAAGGTCTGTTGTGTTCTTTACATTTGTGCTTGAATATATATCTGTCTGTATTAGCTTAAAGCAATTCACACACTTGTTCTTCTTGAACACACAACTTTCATAAACTGCTCAAAACTTGAAAAAGTTTTGAGATTTACATTCAACCCCCCTTCTGTAAATCTCATTGTTAGTCCACTAGGAATAACAATTGGTATCAGAGCAGGCTCTTGACATACAAAGAGTTTAAAGATCTTGGAATCTAACAAAGATGAGTAAGAAGGATATTGGAGTAAAGATCCCAGTTCTTGACAAAGACAGTTATCACCATTGGAAGGTGAAAATGCACCTTCATCTACTCTCCCAAGATGAAGGTTATGTAAACTGCATTGAGAATGGTCCTCACATTCCCCACAAAGTAGCAACAGTTGCTACAGCCACAGTTGCTGTTGGTCAATCCATTCCAAAACCTAGAGCAGAATGGACAATGGAAGACACAGAAGAAGTCCACAAGGATAAGAAGGCTATGAACATTTTGTTTAATGGTCTTAACATGGATATGTTTGATAATGTGATAAATTGCACAACTGCCAAAGAGGTTTGGGACACAGTTCAACTACTGTGTGAAGGTACAGAACAAGTGAAAGAAAACAAAATGCAGCTTCTCATTCAACAGTATGAATACTTTCATTTTGAAGAAAATGAATCTTTAAATGAAACATTCAATAGGTTCCAAAAGCTGTTGAATGGACTGAAGCTGTATGGAAGAGTGTACCAGGTGAAGGATTCAAATCTTAAATTTTTAAGATCCTTGCCAAAGGAATGGAAACCCATGACTGTCTCCTTAAGAAACTCTCAAGATTATAAGGACTTCACTCTTGAAAGATTGTATGGAATCTTGAAGACTTATGAACTAGAGCTGGAACAGGATGAGATATTGGAGAAGGGGAGAAAGAAAGGAAATTCAGTTGCATTGGTAGCTGAAGATGAGAGGAAATGCAGACAAGAAACTGCAAGATCTACATCAAACTCCAAAGATGGTATAAGAAATCAGGAATCAAGCAAGGGGAAAGAGCAAGTTGCTGAAAATGAAGACAACTCCAGCCAAGATGACTCAGATGGTATTGATGAGCATCTTGCATTTCTGTCCAGAAGATTTGCAAAGATGAAATTCAAGAAAAACACTAGAGCCACTAAACCTCACAAAAACACTGTGGACAAATCCAAGTTCAAGTGTTTCAATTGTGGTATAAGTGGACACTTTGCAAGTGAGTGCAGAAAGCCAACTTCTGAAAAGAAGAAATTTGAACAAGTAGATTACAAAAAGAAATATTTTGATCTACTCAAGAAAAAGGAGAGGGCTTTCATTACTCAAGAAAGGGACTGGGCAGCTAATGGAGATGAAGAGGATGAAGATGTGGAGTATGTCAACCTTGCTCTCATGGCTGATTCTGAAGAAAATGAAGTTAGTTCATCAAGCAATCAGGTAATCACTACTGACTTAACACAGCTTACTAAAGAAGAGTGCAATGATGCTTTTAATGACATGTCTACTGAATTGTATCATTTGCGTGTGTCTCTTAAATCTCTTGCTAAAGAAAATAGTAGGATTAGAGAGAACAATCTGTTTTTAAGTAATAGAAATGCTTTGTTAGAAGATAAGATGATTGACCTAGAGAAAACAAAGTTGCATTGTATATCTGTTGAAAATGAACTAGCTGAATCTGTTAAGAAAGTAGAAATACTTTCCAATCAATTAGAGAAAGAGCAAGAGGTGATTAAAGCCTGGAAGACATCTAGGGATGTAAGTGCTCAAATTGCTAAGGTCCAAGGAATTGAATCATTCTGTGAAACTGCCTGGGATAAAAATAAAAAGAAACTGGAATTAATTGATGGGCTGTCAACGGATGTGGAATCAACGGATGATGAAAGTTATCCGTTGAAGGAAGAAAAGGAGCATCCGTTGAAGGTTCCTCAATCAAAACAGGCAGATGTTTCTAAAAGAGAGAATCTAAAGAAACTCAACAAAAAGTTTGGTTCAACTTCAAAGAACTTTGTCAAAGAAGAAGCAAGCACATCCAAAGATGTCAGTAAGGTGAATGTAGGGCACATGACCTTAGAACAGTTAAATAATAGGCTCAAGATGGTTGAGGATAAAAAGGAATCTAAAAGAAAATCCAACAGAAATGGGAAGGTAGGAGTTAATAAACACAACAATTACACACCTGATAGGTATGCTCCTAGAAAAAGCTGTGTGCATTATAGTAGTGTTAATCATCTATCTGCTAATTGTAAATCCATTAAGAAGACTCCCATAACTGTACCCTCTTCTATGCCTAATATGTCTGCATCACCTTTGCATGCTATGCCTGTTATGTCTCAACAAAATCCTTATGCACATTTTGTAAACATGCCATATTTTAACAATCCTTATCTTGCTGCATTTAGTATGCCTCAAATGCCATACAATATGCCCATGTGGAATAACATGTTTGCACAATCAATGCCTAATAATTTTACAAATGTGCTAAATGATTCTGTGACTAACCCTACACCTCAACCAACTACATCTAAGACCAAGGTTGACTCAAACTTACCTAAGTCTAAAGATGCAGGAGGAATGAAGTCTAGGAGAAAGGCTAACAAGGATGGACCCAAGGAAACTTGGGTACCAAAATCAAATTGATTGATTTTATGGTGTGCAGGGAAATGGAAGAAATCTATGGTACTTGGACAGTGGTTGTTCAAGACACATGACAGGAGATTTCTCCCTGCTCACAGAGTTCAAGGAAAGAGCTGGCCCTAGCATAACCTTTGGAGATGACAGCAAAGGGTTTACTATGGGATATGGCTTGATTTCAACAAGGAATGTCATCATTAATGAAGTTGCATTAGTTGATGGTCTCAAGCACAATTTACTGAGCATCAGTCAACTATGTGATAGAGGGAATACAGTTTCCTTCAATTCTGAAGCCTGTGTTGTCACTAGTAAGAAAGACAACAAAGTGGTTCTAACTGGAGTTAGAAAAGGAAATGTGTACATAGCTGACTTCAACTCTACAGATGCAGAATCCATTACTTGTCTCTTCAGCAAAGCAAGCACAGTTGAAAGTTGGCTATGGCACAAGAAGCTATCTCACTTGAATTTCAAGACAATGAATGATCTAGTCAAAAAGGACTTAGTTAGAGGAATCCCTCTAGTTGAATTCTCAAGGGATGGTTTGTGTGATGCTTGTCAGAAAGGCAAACAAAGGAAAGCATCATTCAAAAAGAAGCTTGAAACAACAATTGATGAACCATTACAGCTGCTACATATGGATTTGTTTGGACCAGTCAATGTATTGTCTATTGCAAGAAAAAGATATTGCTTAGTGATTGTAGATGATTTCTCAAAGTTCTCATGGGTCTATTTTCTTGGATCAAAGGATGAAGCAAGTGAAATCATTATCAATCACATCAGGCAAGTCAACAATCATCCTGACTTGAAGGTTAGAAATATCAGGAGTGACAATGGAACTGAGTTCAAGAATTCGACATTAAGGCTGTTCTGTGAAGAAAATGGAATCATGCATGAGTTCTCAGCTCCAAGAACACCTCAGCAAAATGGGGTTGTTGAAAGAAAGAACAGATCTTTAATTGAAGCTGCCAGAACAATGCTTGAAGAATCAAAGTTACCAACATATTTCTGGGCTGAAGCTGTTAATTGTGCCTGCTTCACTCTGAATATTTCTTTGATCAATCAAGCTAAAGGCATGACTCCTTATCAGTTGTTCAAGAGAAGAAAACCAACTCTAAACTTTCTTCATGTCTTTGGATGTAAATGCTTTATACTGAGGAATCAATCTGACCATAAAGGGAAGTTTGATGCAAAGGCTGATGAAGGGATATTTGTTGGTTACTCAGCTGGAAAATCTTATAGGGTCTACAATCTAAGAACCAACATTGTTATGGAATCTGTGCATGTTGTGTTTGATGATGAAAAGATTGATGGACTAACAGATGAGGGACATAATGAGAGACTCAAATTTGACAACATTGAGATATATTGTGATGATAGTGAAGAGGAGACTGATGGAGATGACACTTCAAAAGGGATTCAAAACATGCCCCTGGATAATGCACAAAATACTGCATCCGTTGATAGAGGCAATGCAGTATCCGTTGAAAGACATAGTGCATCATCCGTTGAAGTACAAAATGAAGCATCCGTTGATCATAGTTCATCAACGGATAATCGATTTACATCATCAGTTGATAGAACTCCAAGTTCCCTGCAAAGGACCAACAACTCAGGGGGAGTTTCAACTAGTCAACACTCTGTCTCACATCATGACAATACTGAGGCCACCTCATCTAGAGCACATCTTCCACCACAAAGGAAATGGACCAAGAATCATCCCTTTGAACTGATCATTGGTGATGCATCATCTAAAGTGCAAA
This sequence comes from Apium graveolens, assembly GCF_009905375.1. NCBI lineage: Eukaryota > Viridiplantae > Streptophyta > Magnoliopsida > Apiales > Apiaceae > Apium > Apium graveolens. The sequence goes on from NC_133654.1 coordinate 215,728,194, forward strand.
CAAGAAAAGCCACTCAAGATGAATGTCTGTATAGTAGTTTTCTGTCTCAGGAGGAACCTAAGAAAGTGGAAGAAGCTCTATTGGATCCAGATTGGATATTAGCTATGCAGGAAGAGCTGAACCAATTTGAGAGAAACCAAGTATGGAAGCTGGTACCCAAACCAAAGAACAAGAGTCCTATTGACACAAAGTGGGTATTCAGAAACAAGATGGATGAAAATGGCATTATCATAAGGAATAAAGCCAGACTGGTTGCTAAAGGCTATTCTCAGCAAGAGGGAATAGATTTTGATGAAACATATGCTCCTGTTGCAAGACTTGAAGCCATCAGAATATTTCTAGCCCATGCAGCCCATGCCAATTTCAAAGTCTATCAAATGGATGTCAAGAGTGCATTTCTAAATGGGAAATTAGAAGAAGAAGTCTATGTAAGTCAACCTCCAGGATTTGAAGATCCAAATTTTCCAGACTATGTGTATTATCTATTGAAAGCACTCTATGGACTGAAGCAAGCACCTAGAGCCTGGTATGAAACCTTATCAAAATTTCTTTTGGAGAATCACTTCACTAGAGGTATTGTTGATAAAACTCTCTTCTTTAGGGATGTTAATGGCTCTAGTATACTTGTTCAAATTTATGTAGATGACATAATATTTGGCTCTAAAGATGATAAACTTTGCCAAAAAGTTTGCTAAGCTAATGCAAAGTAATTATGAAATGAGCCTAATGGGAGAACTAACCTATTTTCTTGGTTTACAAGTTAAACAAGTTAGTGATGGAATTTTCATTAGTCAAACTAAATATATTTATGATCTTTTAAAGAAGTTTGACTTAATGGAATGTTCATCTGCAAAAACTCCCATGGACACTGCCACCAAACTTGAATTAAATAAGACTGAAAGGTCTGTGGATATTACAAGTTATAGAGGCATGGTTGGTTCACTTTTATATTTAACTGCTAGTAGACCAGATATAATGTTTGCTACATGTCTTTGTGCTAGATTCCAAGCTGATCCTAGGGAGTCTCACTTAATTGCTATCAAAAGGATTTTCAGATATCTCAAGGGTACACCAAATTTAGGTATTTGGTATCCTAGAGAATCTGGCTTTGATCTAATTGGTTATTCAGATGCAGACTATGCAGGTTGCAAAATAGATAGGAAAAGTACAACAGGCTCCTGCCAATTCCTGGGAAACAAGCTTGTATCATGGTTTAGCAAAAAGCAAAATTCAGTCTCTACTTCTACAGCTGAGGCTGAATACATTGCTGCTGGAAGTTGCTGTTCTCAAGTGTTATGGATGAGGAACCAACTCCTTGACTATGGACTTCATGTTGATAGAATTCCTATCTTTTGTGACAACACAAGTGCCATAGCCATAACAGAGAATCCTGTGCAGCACTCAAGGACCAAGCACATTGATATCAAGTACCACTTCATTAGGGAGCATGTCATGAATGGTACAGTGGAACTACATTTTGTTCCAAGTGAACAACAAATTGCTGACATATTTACCAAGCCACTTGATGAATCAACATTCACAAGATTGGTAAGTGAGCTAGGTATGCTTAATTACTCTTAAAATTCATGTCTTTATTGCAATTTGAATTGAAGCCTGAAATATATTAGTTGCTAAGAACAAATTTGACTTTTAACATAGTTTATTTCATCAACGGATGTTCCCTATCCGTTGAAAGTCAAAATTGCTCTATCAACGGATAGTCATTATCCGTTGAAAGACAAATACATTTCTGGAATTTTTATCCGTCAACGGATAAAACTGAAGTACCTTTCAACGGATGACAATTTGCCTTATCCGTTGAAATGTCACATCAATCGATTCAGGTGTTTAACAGCCGTTGATTCTATTCTCTTAACCGTTGATACTCATACATACATCTGTATGTATTGGTTTTAAAGGTAGTTTTTAGAATACTTACAGTTTATTCTTAAACGGCTGAAATTCACTAACGCATATTTATTGCTAAATCTTTCTTTTATATTTTTGTTTATTAATTTGAGAAAGCATATAAGTCCTTCTGATTGTTCATTTTTACTTTACGCTTTCTTGAAATTTCAAGCATTTACCATTTTCTCTCTGCAAAAACTTCAAGTTATTCTCTGCAATTTCTACTCACAAAAATGGCACCAGTCGTGAAGATTATGTCTCAATCTGGGTTCATCTATGAAAAGAACAATTTCATAGCTTTGGTAGAAAAGAATGAAGCCCACTCAGACTATCACAAAATGATGGACTTCATCAAAAACTGTAAACTTAGCTATGCAATGCTGGAAGCCCCAACAATTTTCTGTGAAGTAGTTGAGGAGATTTGGACAACTGCTGAGTTCAACTCCATGGATATGACTATCTCCTTCACTCTCAAAGGTAAAACTCACTGTATTAACTGTGATGATTTACAAGCATGTTTTAAATTGCCTGAGAACAATGCCATGACACCACACACTGATAGTGATGTATCCAGCATGTTAGATTCCATAGGTTATTCTCTTAACTCTGCTAATTTAGGGAGTATTAGAAGAAAAGGCCTTAGGAAAGAATGGAGTTTCCTTGGGGATGCCTTTATAAAGGTTTTCTCTGGGAAAATTAGTAATTTTGATGCCATAACTTCATCTCTGGTTAATATGCTCTATATGCTTGTTTCTGATAGGTATTTTAACTTTAGCAACTATGTGATGCTAGAATTAGGTACTAGATTGGGTAACAAAGCTAATAGACCTAATAACATCTATTATGCTAGATTCTTTATGTTATTGGCTAACCATGTTGCTGAAGGTTTAGTCATAATCAATGAGAATAATAAACTCAAGTGCTGGGCACAAGAGAAAAGAGTTCTTGCAGACTTGAAGAGAATGGATCTTAACAGCAGTGTGCCATTGGTATATTTAACAATCATGAATGCACCTCAGGTAGGTGAGGTAATTGCTTCTACAACTCCTACTTCTTCCAACCTCTCTATTTCTTTATCTTCTAGTGTGGCCATGAAATCTGTGATGCCCCAACAGATTTCTACCAAGGTCACCAAAACTAAACTTTCAAAATCCAAGACAAAGAAATCCACCTCTGTTGTTTCTCAAAAGACAACAGTTGTAACACCAACTATTAACCCTGAGGTGAGTGAACAGGGTGTGAGTGGTGAGGGGAGGGGTGAACATCAAAGAAACCCCCAGGATAAGGAAGGAAAGTTGAGTGCTTCCCAAGCTAGCCAAGCCACAGTTTCTCAAAAAGCTGTGGTGGTTGAAAAGGTATCTAGCACATCCCTAGTAGCATCCTCCCAAAAGGATGTTACTATTGAAAATAGTTCCAAACCAGGAACACAGAACAAAAGAGGGAGGGACACTAAAGCCAAACACTCACCAACAAAAGCCTTTATTAGAAGAAAGAAGGCCAGAACCCAATCTTCTACACAGGGTGCACACACTGCACAGATACATCCATCTGTATCTATGCCTTCTCAAACTCAGTTTGATGTGACTCCAATAAATGTGGAGTCACAGCCCCATTCTCTCACAGTAATCACACATCAATCACCAAACACTTCATCACCATCTCTGGATGTGGATATGTTATTCCCATCAATTCCTGATTCTCCCTCTTTACAACTCAGGGAGAAGCCCCACTCAAATACAGGTGATCATCATCTCTTAGATGATTTGTTGGATCACCCGCAAATTCTTTCAGATATAATTGAAGGATCTGTGTCACCACATCTAAAATCAATCTACACAGATTCAACAGTTATATCACTTTCAATTTCAACTTCTTTTCCTTCTTCAACGGATATCACTCATCCGTTGACAAGTGGTTGTTCTTCAACGGATAAGCTTAACAGCAGTTATCCGTTGATAACATCAGTTTCACCTTCAACGGATATTCCACATCCGTTGACAGTCTCTACACAAATAACTGAATTAATTCCAAGTGTAGAAGACATGAATACTGTGCAATCACTCTTAGGATTGAGGGAAGGGAGTGACAATTTGAGTGAGAGGCTGGGTTGCTCCCAGGCAAAAGGAGAGATTGAGAGCTCAAAAATGCATGCTATTTCTTCCAGCATGGCAAAAGTAAGTGAGTGGAGTACCACCTTAGTAGGTGAAGGTGAGGGAGTGAGTTGTGTGAGCCAGGGGGAGCCCCTGATGCAAGAACATAGAGAAAAAGAGAGAAAAGCAGGTACAGTAGATACAAGGGTGGAACCAGCCATTGCTAATGAGTCAATGATTGTGGATGATGCTGAAAAGGAAAGACAATTTCAGCAACATTACAAAGCTGTAATTGATAACATTTCCTTGGATGCTGACACTTTTACTCATCCTGTGACAGCCTATCAAATGTTGGCTACTCAGGGCAATGAGGAGGCACAAAGGTCACTACATCTAGTGCACACAACAGAATCTCTTCAAAGGGATAAAGCTGCCATTAACAAAATGCCTTCTACAGCTGGTGAGCCATCTGAGGAATTTGGAGCAAATTCTGATGATGATGACTCTATTTCTTTTGATGGAAGCATGAACTTAGGGGGAGATGAAGGCCCTAGTTCGATTCCAAATCTACCTGAATGGGCCTTGACTAAGGAGTATAGATCAGGGGAATTCAATGTCTCTTTAGTCAAACAAATCAACACTATTCAACAGGCCATTCAGAATACTTCACATGCAAGTATCAAGGCTATCCTTCAAGCTCACCTGGACTCACTGCATCTCATGAAGCTGCAGCAAGTGAAGCAGAATCTGAGTATGGATGATCTCAGGAAGGATATTGCTGACTTGAAAACCTATACTTCAGACAAATTGGATTCAGTCATGCCCTATGGTACATTGCAAGACTTGGTTTTGAGATTGAAGAAAGAATCTGTTACTGAAAAACGGTTGGCCAAGTTAGAAGACAGAGTTCAAGTTATTGAAGATTCTGTGGCCACCATTCTTCACAATCAACAATCTCAAACCAGTCTTCTAATGCAGCTGGCAAAAGCACAAGGCTTGACCCCTCTCCTTGATGATAACAAAAAGGGGGAGAGTAAAAGGGAAGGGGAAGGAGAGCCATTTACAAAAGTCAACATATCTAAAGTGCTAGTTCCTGCCATCACTACTTCTCCAATCATTCAAATCAAGGGCAAGCCTGATGGAATTGATTTGATTCAGCTAGCAGCAGCTGAAATTCAAGTGAAAGAGCAAAGGAGGAGAATTGATGAAAGGTTGCAACTGTTGTTTGGTTCTACACAAGACAAATCAACATCTGTGAAATACAGCACAAAAATTGAACCAATCAACATGGAGCTCATGCCAGTAGGGAGTCATAAGGATGGAGAAGCTTCTTCCAAAGAACTACAAGCTATAATTCTCAAGCCCAATGAAAGATCCAATAAGGACTCAACAAAGAATCCTTTAAAAGAAGTGGACTTTCCTCCTCCAAAAGCTGATGAGAACAAGATTTTAGGCAGGAGTATTGCTTATCTCAAAGAGACCATGGATGAGGCTGTAAGGAGAAATAGAGCTATTATCATTAGAGAGGGAAAGAGCATATGTGTGATGCAAGGACATCCCAAATTCTCAATAGCCAAGAAGGAAGAAGCCAAGCAATTAAAGGCTGACAAAAGAGCACAAGCAAAGCTTGAACAACAGCTAAAGTCAAGTCTAGTTGAAAAAGAAAAAGGGATTGAAGTCAGGGGTGAAGACAAGACTACAAACCTAGATGAGGTTTTAGGGAGTATATTTGGTGAGAGTGTGGAAGAAAGAGAGGAATGGCAGAAGGGAAACAGAAGAAAGGCCAAGGCACATAGAAAGAGTGGAGATAACACTGAAGTAACCAAATCTATATCTAAACCACTACCTTCCATACCTGAACCCCTTGTTGCTGATCCCACAATAAACATCCATGGTGAACCAATCATTCCAAAAGAGGAACCTATTGATTGGGACACTATCAAATTGCCTACCTTTCTAACCACTCTTCCTCTACCAAAGAAACAGAAAAGAAAACCAAAATCTACACCTCCCATAACCTCTAAGAAATTCACTCAAAAACAAAAACCTAAGCCTAAGTCACCCATTTCTAAAGATGATTATGTTCACATCTGTGACATAAAAGAAATTTCAGACATTGAACTCTATCTGGATGAGCTGGAGGATGTAAGGGGAATAGCTGCCTACAGACAGCTACCAGAGAGATTAGTGTTCAGATATAAAGGAGCTGGGGAAAGAACATGGCCTCTCCACAGGATTCTGGATGAAGGCTACTCTACCTTGATTAGAGTCTATTCAGCTATACAAAAGGATTCTGGCTTTACCAGAACTGCCAAGACTGAAATTCTCAACAAGATAGCCAATATAAGGAAAACTTGGAGGGAGCCCAATGCTTTACCAAGGACTTTACTCATTCAAGAAAGGGAAATGAAAATTCACAAATCACCTCATTGGTTGATGGAATTTAGAGATGATAAAGGAGTCAGAAGATTTTTCAGACTTGAAGACCAACTCAAGATTGCCAGCAATGAAACTCTCAAAGAAATGCAATCTAAGTTGGATGTCAGTGTTGAAGATGAAGCTGAATTCTTCAGACAACTCCAACTCCAAATTGAGGAAAATGACAAAAGGCTAGGAAAGAAAACCAGGGAACAAAGAAGAAAAAGATGATTTGCTCAGACTAAAGGAGTGTCCTTGGAAACACTGTAAATCTTCAATTATCTCCTAGTACATACACTTTTGCAGCATTTTTAAATTTCTACTTAGTTTCAATTCATATATCTGTTAAGTGTTTTGTTATCATCAAGTTAACCCTGAATTTATGCCTACAATTCTTATAGACATAAATAGGGGGAGATTGTTAGGAATGTATGTGCATTAGTTTGATGATATGTTTAACAAAATACTTAAGTAGAAATTTAGTGTCTGTAGCCTCAACGGATAAGACCACTTTGGCTATCCGTTGATGGTGTAGCTTTACTTAGAAATAAGTCTAGTGTTGTAGCATATTTCAGTCTCTGTATTTAAAATGTAATTCTTGGAAGTTGAGAAAAACTATGAGTCATGTTAACTACTAGATGATATGCAGATAGGAAGGCCAATTGTAAATACTTCATGCCTTGTAATTTTGTATAAGTGAAGTGGTATCAACGGATGACTTAAAGACCTTCAACGGATGAGAAGCTAAGCTTCAACGGATGTCTCTAAAGCTTCAACGGATAAAGTCATCAACGGATAACATCCTTCAACGGATGAGTGCATCAACGGATGAAAGCTTCAACGGATAACATCCTTCAACGGATGAGTGCATCAACGGATGAAAGCTTCAACTGATGTTCTGATGATTAGCCGTTGATAAGGGGTAGTTGTACCTACAAACAGAGGCACATGGGTTGATAGAGACAACTGAGATGTGGTAGCCGAATTTCAGGAACAACAGAAAAAGCAGCCGTTCGTCTTTAGTACAAAGATGCAATAGTCAACAAAGTACTGGAGTGAACAGGAAAAGAAGCAAGTGAAGATCATATTTTATTACTGTATTTTATATTGTTCTTCACTTGTACACTTGGGAATATATAAACCAAGTAGAAGCTAGTAATTAGAAGAGAGATTTTCCAGAGCTGTTTAGAAAAATATTGAGAGAAAATTCATCTAGTTTGTACTAGGATGCAGCTGTGATCAACATTGTTTAATCACAGATTTTCTAAAATACCATCTCTGGTGGAACAACAAATCCACCAGAAAAGTTTTTAAGGTCTGTTGTGTTCTTTACATTTGTGCTTGAATATATATCTGTCTGTATTAGCTTAAAGCAATTCACACACTTGTTCTTCTTGAACACACAACTTTCATAAACTGCTCAAAACTTGAAAAAGTTTTGAGATTTACATTCAACCCCCCTTCTGTAAATCTCATTGTTAGTCCACTAGGAATAACAATACAGCTGTATGTATTTATTTTAAAGGTAGTTTTTAGAATACTTACAGTTTATTCTTAAATGGCTGAAATTCACTTACATATATTTATTGTTTAATCTTTTATTTATGCTTTTTAATTTGAGAAAGTATATAAGCCTTTCTGATTTTTCATTTTTACTTTACGCTTTTTTGAAATTTCAAAGCTTTTACCATTTTCTCTCTGCAAAACCTTCAAGTTATTCTCTGCAATTTCTACTCACAACAATGGCACCAGTAGTAAAGATTATGTCTCAATCTGGATTCATTTATGAGAAGAACAATTTCATAGCTTTGGTAGAAAAGAATGAAGCTCACTCCGATTATCACAAAATGATGGACTTCATCAAAAACTGTAAACTTAGCTATGCAATGCTGGAAGCCCCAACGATTTACTGTGAAGTAGTTGAGGAGATTTGGACAACTGCTGAGTTCAACTCAATAGATATGACTATCTCCTTCACTCTCAAAGGTAAAAATCACTATGTTAACTGTGATGATTTACTAGCATGTTTTAAATTACCTGAGAACAATGCCATGACACCACACACTGATAATGATGTATCCAGCATGTTAGATTCCATAGGTTATTCTCTTAACTCTGCTAGTTTAGGGAGTATTAAAAGAAAAGGCCTTAGGAAAGAATGGAGTTTTCTTGGGGATGCCTTTATCAAGGTTTTCTCTGGGAAAATTAGCAATTTTGATGCCATAACTTCATATCTTGTTAATATGCTCTATATGCTTGTTTCTGATAGGTATTTTAATTTTAGCAACTATGTTATGCTAGAATTGGGTACTAGATTAGGTAACAAAGCTAATAGATCTAATAACATCTATTATGCTAGATTCTTTATGTTATTGGCTAACCATGTTGCTGAAGGTTTGGTCATAACCAATGAGAATAATAAACTCAAGTGCTGGGCACAAGAGAAAAGAGTTCTTGCAGATTTATTGAGAATGGATCTCAACAGCAGTGTGCCATTGGTATATTTACCAATCATGAATGCACCTCAGGTAAGTGAGGTAATTGCTTCTACAACTCCTACTTCTTCCAACCCCTTTACTTCTTTATCTTCTAGTGTGGCCATGGAATCTGTGACAATGCCCCAACAGATTCCTACCAAGGTCACCAAAACTAAACTTTCAAAATCAAAGACAAAGAAAACTACCTCTGTTGTTTCTCAAAAGACAACAGTTGTAACATCTACCATTAACCCTGAGGGGAGTGAACAGGGTGTGAGTGGTGAGGGGAGGGGTGAACATCAAAGAAACCCCCAGGATAAGGAAGGAGAGATAAGTGCTTCCCAAGCTAGCCAAGCCACAGTTTCTCAAAAAGCTGTGGTGGTTGAAAGGGTTACTAGCATATCCCTAGCTGCATCCTCCCAAAAGGATGTAACTATTGAAAATAGTTCCCAACCAGGAACACAGAACAAACGAGGGAGGGACAATAAAGCCAAACACTCACCAACAAAAGCCTTTATTAGAAGAAAGAGAGCCAGAACCCAATCTTCTACACAGGGTGCACACACTGCACAGATACATCCATCTGTATCTATGCCTTCTCAAACTCAGTTTGATGTGGCTCCAACAAATGTGGAGTCACAGCCCCATTCTCTCACAATTAACACACATCAATCACCACACACTTCTTCACCATCTCTAGATGTGGATATGTTATTCCCATCAATTCCTGATTCTCCCTCTTTACAACTCAGGGAGGAGCCCCACTCAAATATAGGTGATCATCATCTTTTAGATGATTTGTTGGATCACCCGCAAATTCTTTCAGATGTAATTGAAGGATCTGTGTCACCAAAACTCATATCAATCTACACAGATTCAACAGTTATATCACTTTCAATTTCAACTTCTTTTCCTTCTTCAACGGATATCACTCATCCGTTGACAAGTGGTTGTTCTTCAACGGATAAGCTTAACAGCAGTTATCCGTTGATACCATTAGTTTCACCTTCAACGGCTATTCCGCATCCGTTGATAGTCTCTACACACACAACTGAAACAATTCCAAGTGTAGAAGACTTGATTACTGTACAATCACTTCTAGGACTGAGGGAAGGGAGTGACAATTTGAGTGAGAGGCTGGGTTGCTCCCAGGCAAAAGGAGAGATTGAGAGCTCAAATATGCATGCTATTTTTTCAAGCATGGCAAAAGTAAGTGAGAGGAGTACCACCTTAGTAGGTGAAGGTGAAGGTGAAGGAGTGAGTTGTGTGAGCCAGGGGGAGCCCCTGATGCAAGAATATAGAGAAAATGAGAGAAAGGCAGGTACAGCAGATATAAGGATGGATCCAGCCATTGCTAGTGAGTCAATGATTGTGAATGATGCTGAAAAGGAAAGACAATTTCAGCAACATTACAAAGCTGTAATTGATAACATTTCCTTGGATGCTGACACTTTTACTCATCCTGTTTCAGCCTATCAATTATTGGTTGCACAGGGCAATGTGGAGGCAGAAAAGACACTACATCTAGTACATACAACAACATCTCTTCAAAGGGACAAAGCTGCTATTAACAAGATGCCTTCAACAGCTGGTGAGTCATCTGAAGAATTTGGAGTAAATTCTGATGATGATGACTTTGTTTCTTCTGATGGAAGCATGAACTTAGGGGGAGATGAAGGCCCTAGTTCTATTCCAAATCTACCTGAATGGGCCTTAACAAAGGAGTCTACAACAGGGCAATTCAATGTCTCCTTAGTCAAACAAATTAATACTATCCAACAGGCCATTCAGAAAACTTCTCATGCTGGTACAAAGGCTATCCTTACAGCTCACTTGGACTCACTGCATCTCATGAAGTTGCAGCAAGTAAGACAGAATCTGAGTGTGGATGAACTCAGAAAGGATATTGCTGACTTGAAATCCTACAATTCTGAAAAATTGGATTCAGTCATGCCCTATGGTACAATGCAGGACATTTTATTGAGATTGAAAAAGGAATCACATACTGAAAAGAGGCTGGCCAAATTGGAAGACAGAGTTCAAGTTATTGAAGATTCCGTGGCCACCATTCTTCACAACCAACAATCTCAAACAAGTCTACTTATGCAGCTGGCAAAAGCATAGGGCTTGACCCCTCTCCTTGATGATAACAAAAAGGGGGAGAGTAAAAGGGAAGGGGAAGGAGAGCCATCCACAAAAATCCAAATATCTAAAGTGCTAGTTCCTGCCATCACTACTTCTCCAATCATTCAAATCAAAGGAAAGCCTGATGGAATTGATTTAATCCAGCTAGCAGCAGCTGAAATTCAAGTGAAAGAGCAAAGGAGGAGAATTGATGAAAGGATGCAACAGTTGTTTGGCTCTACACAAGATAAATCAATATATGTGAAACATAGCACAAAGGTTGAACCAATCAATATGGAGCACAAGCCAGAAAGGAGAAATAAGGTTGGAGAGACTTCTTTCAAGAATCTAAAACCTATGGTTCTCAAGCCCAACACTAGATCCAGCAAGGACTCCACAAAGAACCCTCTAGACTTTGCTCAAATGGAAGAAGTGGACTTTCATCTTCCAAAGCCTGATGAAGACAAAGTTTTGGGTGCTAGCATCATAAAACACAAGGAGACCATGGATGAGGCAGTAAGGAGAAACATGGCTATTATCTTTAGAGAGGGAAAGAGCATATGTGTGATGCAAGGACATCCCAAATTCTCAATAGCCAAGAGGGAAGAAACCAAAAGGTTAAAGAAAGAAGCTGAAAAACTCAAGGCTGACAAAAGAGCACAAGCAAAGCTTGAACAAAAGCTAAAGTCAAGTCTAGTTGAAAATGAGAAAGGAATTGAAGTCAGGGGTGAAGACAAGATTGCAAACTTAGATGAGGTTTTTGGGAGTATATTTGGTGAAAGTATGGAGGAAAAAGAGGAATGGCAGAAGGGAAACAGAAGAAAGGCCAAGGTACATAGAAGGAGTGAAGGCAACACTGAAGAAACTAAATCTCTACCTTCCATACCTGAAAAAGATGATTTGCTCAGGCTAGAGGAGCACCCTTGGAAATACTGTAAATCTTCAATTACCTTCTAGTACATACACTTTTGCAGCACTTATAAATTTCTACTTAGTTTCAGTTCATATATTTGTTAAGTGTTTTGTTATCATCAAGTTAACCTTGAATTTATGTCTACAATTCTTATAGACATAAATAGGGGGAGATTGTTAGGAATATATGTGCATTAGTTTGATGATATGTTTAACAAAACACTTAAGTAGAAATCTAGTGTTTGTAGCCTCAACGGATAAGACCATTTTGGCTATCCGTTGATGGTGTAGCTTTACTTAGAAATAAGTCTAGTGTTGTAGCACATTTCAGTCTCTGAATTTGAGATATAATTCTTAAATATTGAGGGAAATTATAAGTCATATTGACTACTAGAGGATATGCAGATAGGAAGGCCAATTGTAAATATTTCATGCCTTGTAATCTTGTATAAATGAAATGGTGTCAACGGATAACTTAAAGACCTTCAACGGATGAGAAACAAAGCTTCAACGGATGTCTCTAAAGCTTCAACGGATAACATCCTTCAACGGATGAGTGTATCAACGGATAGAGCTTTAACTGCTAACACATCAACGGATAAAGCCATCAACGGATGAAGGCTTCAACGGATGTTCTGTTAAATAGCAGTTGACAAGTGGTAGTTGTACCTACAAACAGAGGCACATGGGTTGACAGAGACAACTGAGATGTGGTAGCCTAATTCAGGAACATCAGAAAAAGCAGCCGTTCTACTCTAGCATAAAGAGGCAATAGTCAACAATGCACTGGAGTAAAATGGAGTAGAAACAAGTGGAGAACTTATTTTATTATTGTACTTTTTATCTTTGTCTTCACTTATAAACTTGGTGATATATAAACCAAGTAGCAGCTAGTAATTAGAAATGAATTTTTCCAGAGTTGTTTAGAAAAATCTTGAGAGAAAAATTATCTAGTTTGTACTAGGACGCAGCTGTGATCAACTTCTTGAATCACAGATTTTCTGAAATACCATCTCTGGTGGAACAACAATCCACCAGAAAAGTTTTTAAGGTCTGTTGTATTCTTTACATTAGTGTTTGAATATATATCTATCTGTATTAGCTTAAAGCAATTCATACACTTGTTTATCTTAAACACATAGCCTTTGAAACTGCTCAAAACTTGAAAAAGTTTTGAGATTTACATTCAACCCCCCTTCTGTAAATCTCATTGTTAGTTCATTAGGAATAACACGATGAGATATTGAATAGAAAGCTACTGAGTTATTTTTTTCAAGCTTAGTTTATTCGGTGGAATACAATAAGCTAATGAGTTGTTTTTTCAAGCTAAAAATTGTTACATGGTATTAATAAACTAGATTTCGATGTAAAAGACTTTGAGAAATTGAAACTTGAAAAGGGTTTACTCTTAAGGGGGAAATGTGTGCACTATAACATACAGAAAATTATCTTGAAAAAAAAGTGTTAGGTCCCAATGTGTTTGTAGAAGGGGGGGTTGAATACAAACAGTACCGAATAATCGAATTAAATGCGGAATAAAAAATGTGAAACAAAATTCAAGTTAAATAAAAATATTATTAAACTTGAAAGGTGTTACAACAACTGTATCGATTACAAGGTATTAATCTTAAATCAATTATCACAAATCTAGAATAAATTCGACATGAACTTTTTCTATTTTTGCAATAATTAGAATCAAATGCTAAACGCGATTTGAGATTAAGTTCTAGGGATTTTGATCCGCTAGATTGTTACACAAGAACAAGATAAAGGTTTCTAGTTGATTGGATTTAACTTTGCAATCTAGAAATTGATCTTTGAATTTCAGCAGAGAACAATGAAATATTTCTTAGGCGGCTGCTGTGTTCTTGTATTTTTCAGTTGGATGATTGAGTTGTAGTGAACTGCTGCTTGTCTGCTTCTTTTTAATCAACAGAATAGAATTGACCTGGCAAGACAATCCTGAGCTCAGCAAGACAATCGGTAGGACTATCCTTAGAACTAGCAAGACAATCAGAATGAACTAGCAAGACTTTCGGTATGACAATCAATTGTCATACCGATTGTCATAGTAGTTCAAGCAGATTGTTTTTGCTGAATTAATAAGTGATTTTAATCTAATAATAATTCTGGTAAGACAATCAACTGAATTAGCATGACTTTCGGTATGACTATTGATTGTCATACCGATTGTCATACTAATACAATCAGTTGTCTTTTTGGAATTAAAACAGATTTTAACCAATTAAAAATTCTGAAAAACCTTAATATTAATTCTGAATTAATTAATCAATTAATTTAATTAATCAAATAAATTAATCTTTGTAGATATAATTTATTTTCTTAATTAAATTATATGACTTAATTAATTAATAGAGAATTAATACTAACCCTGAGCAGCAACCAATCTTCTGAATATCTTCTAAAAATCACTGAGAATTATGAATCAATTCCACCACTTCAACGTTGACACTCGATGTACTGTCTGGTTCATGAGTGACTAACTTCCGTGACGTTTCTTCATGTCTTGACTTTGACGCTTTGATTTTCTTCAGATTAAATCCTTGTAATTAATGATACTCTGACGAGATCTCTGTCACTTGATTAAATCCACGATCTTGATTTATATCACTGAGGCATGATCAACTTCTTGAACTTCTTCCAGTGAATTACCTCCTCAAGTCTGTAGATGAACCTTGTTTCTGAATCCTTTGACAGATATTACTTTGCGAGATCTCTCTGACGGTCGATCCACTATTTACTTATTACATTCTTATTTGAGTTGAGTTGAATCCTCGAATATATAAATAGGCTATGACATATGACTTACAATCTCCCCCTATTTGTTTGTTAGACAATAACACACAAATACCTAGAGGATAACTCAACTAACAAATAAGAAAAAGATATAAACATACATGCAAAGTAAATAGCAGAAAAGTTCTGGATGAGATTTAACATTTTCCAGATTCCAAGTAGATGTTCCTCTAGACTGAACATATCTTCAAGTAGTTTCATCTTCTTTTGTACAACCACATTTCCTGTTGAGAAGCACATATCTCTCTTGCTTCTCCCCCTATGAGAATCAACTGATTAAAGAAGATCACCTTCGTTTTACCACCTCTCCCGTACAATAGGATCCGTAGATAAAAACCAATGGTACTCCCCTAACTGCTTCTTCCCTTACTAGGAAATCACCTTGTGTTTACCACATCTCCCGTACAATAGGATCCGTAGTTAGAAACAACAATGGTGTGGTGTAGTGTATAATTTTAGGATCTTTTTCTTCCTCCCTGCTATTTCTCCCCCTTAGTTGAGGAATCCTCCAAACTATTACTTAAGCTTTTATCTCCCCCTTAAAGAAGGAATGTATGCCGTCGTCTGAAGGAGTTCTCATATTTACTTAGTTAGAAAAGAAATAACAAGTAGTTTCTCTTTCTTCCTCACTGTGAGTGTGTGATTCTGTTTAGTGTACCTCACATGAGTTTCACTCTTCTCTCCACTCGTGTTTACACTCTTTCTCACAAGTGTATCACTCCTCTCATAGCTCCAAAAATCAGCTATACCTGCAAGGAAAATCACCTTAGCCATCCTTAAGGAGGTCACAGGTGGTGCAATGGGAGTTCATAAATCCCCATCCTTGTTAAACTCGTCAGATGAATCTGAGTCATAATTTACAAGTTGCTAGTTTCCCTTTTAGGGTTCCAGATTTGAATTCTGGGAAGGTAAACAATGATCCAAAGAATTTAGCATAAAGATCAAAGTTCCCTTCTAATGTCTGTGAAGACATTTCCTTGTGACTCATCAGGTTATATCTGAATCATTGTCAACAAGTTGCCGATCTGTACCTATGTCAGATCCACTATCCGCAGATGCATCCAGGGGATTTAAGCCTGGGGAGGTAGACACTGACCACTGACATATGGCTTTTGGATCAGTATCCTCTCCTAACACCTGTAAAGGCAATTGGTCCATTAACGAACCTTAAACAATCGAATCTGACCTTAAAATGGTCGAAACTCTTGTTTCTGTCAACTCATCCTTTGTGTGTGTAATATTTCCTTGTGCATCAAGAATTGTTTATGTTTGAAATGGTGACACTACATCGGATACCTTGGCCGAGAGGCAAATTTCAATAGACGCACCCTGTTGAGAGAATGAATCTAGTAACTGTTTTTGTGCCTTTTCAGCCATTACATCTTTTTGAGAAGATGTATGGGGGCTAGCAGTTATCTCGGTTTAATAACTACTCATCTATGTAGGAGACAGAGCTATTGGGTTGACTACAGAACCTTCCTTATGTGGTGCACTAAGGCACTATCTCCCTCACGCTCATTCATACTACATTTAGTGGTAAGAGAGTGTTGGTTGGTTCTGTTTTTTTTTTTGTGTTTGTCTTTACAGTCTGGGATAGACGTTGTGGGTTTTCAACCTCATGACTGTCAATGAAAGAAAGTCATTGGAGACTGAACCTGTATCATAGAACATATGGTAATAGAGAGAAAATGATTTACAATAGTGATTTCAAAAGATTTTACATGAAATAAGAAATCACTAATGTAGAAAGAAGTTTAATTTTTGTTTTTCAAAATGAATGAGTTTTTGATAAAACATTGATCACTTAGGGTAAAGTCTAAGTAATTCTCATTCATGTCAAAAGCTTACAAATATCTGCAACATAATGTTAACAACATATCATTGACCGATACTTATCAAGTACTTTAGATACTAATTGTTATGTTGCATAATCAATATACCACTGCACATATAAAACAATATGATTGTGCTTAGTGATAAGATAGTTATTAATATGACGACTCTACTTATTCATATAAAATTATAACTTCTGTTAGAGTGCCATACCATGTCCTTGACGATTGCTTGAGCAGTATACTAGTTCATACCAACCTGAAGTGAGATTGTGAAGAAGAAATTGCATAGTCCAATAGATCTGCAGCTGCAAAGTCCATGAACTGTGGTGCATTGACTTCCTCTTTTGACTTACCAACCAGGAGTACACTTGTACACATCTTACTAGAGTACAATTCCAAGTGTAATGTGCAGCAGGTGTCTGATATGTCGTAATATTCTCAAGATTATTAGGTCCCAATGTGTTTGTAGAAGGGGGGTTGAATACAAACAGTACCGAATAATCGAATTAAATGCGGAATAAAAAATGTGAAACAAAATTCAAGTTAAATAAAAATATTATTAAACTTGAAAGGTGTTACAACAACTGTATCGATTACAAGGTATTAATCTTAAATCAATTATCACAAATCTAGAATAAATTCGACATGAACTTTTTCTATTTTTGCAATAATTAGAATCAAATGCTAAACGCGATTTGAGATTAAGTTCTAGGGATTTTGATCCGCTAGATTATTACACAAGAACAAGATAAAGGTTTCTAGTTGATTGGATTTAACTTTGCAATCTAGAAATTGATCTTTGAATTTCAGCAGAGAACAATGAAATATTTTCAGTTGGATGATTGAGTTGTAGTGAACTGCTGCTTGTCTGCTTCTTTTTAATCAACAGAATAGAATTGACCTGGCAAGACAATCCTGAGCTCAGCAAGACAATCGGTAGGACTATCCTTAGAACTAGCAAGACAATCAGAATGAACTAGCAAGACTTTCGGTATGACAATCAATTGTCATACCGATTGTCATAGTAGTTCAAGCAGATTGTTTTTGCTGAATTAATAAGTGATTTTAATCTAATAATAATTCTGGTAAGACAATCAACTGAATTAGCATGACTTTCGGTATGACTATTGATTGTCATACCGATTGTCATACTAATACAATCAGTTGTCTTTTTGGAATTAAAACAGATTTTAACCAATTAAAAATTCTGAAAAACCTTAATATTAATTCTGAATTAATTAATCAATTAATTTAATTAATCAAATAAATTAATCTTTGTAGATATAATTTATTTTCTTAATTAAATTATATGACTTAATTAATTAATAGAGAATTAATACTAACCCTGAGCAGCAACCAATCTTCCGAATATCTTCTAAAAATCACTGAGAATTATGAATCAATTCCACCACTTCAACGTTGACACTCGATGTACTGTCTGGTTCATGAGTGACTAACTTCCGTGACGTTTCTTCATGTCTTGACTTTGACGCTTTGATTTTCTTCAGATTAAATCCTTGTAATTAATGATACTCTGACGAGATCTCTGTCACTTGATTAAATCCACAATCTTGATTTATATCACTGAGGCATGATCAACTTCTTGAACTTCTTCCAGTGAATTACCTCCTCAAGTCTGTAGATGAACCTTGTTTCTGAATCCTTTGACAGATATTACTTTGCGAGATCTCTCTGACGGTCGATCCACTATTTACTTATTACATTCTTATTTGAGTTGAGTTGAATCCTCGAATATACAAATAGGCTATGACATATGACTTACAAAAAGGCATGCTGATAACATAACTCCTAAGTCCTAACATATAACCATTGTCGTCCACATAAAAACCAAAACAATTTTAACCACCCAAAAACTTAATCCGTTATCAATGAAGATAACTTCAAGTTCTTCAACAACTTCTTTTACTTTCTTCACTTAGGAAAGCTGAATAATGGCTTTCTATGGAACATGTATGTACTTTACCAGGAAACCAATAGGCCAAGATAGGATAGCTATACCAATGCATACTCCCCATAACTCCCAGTTCAACCTCTCTATACCTGCATACTTCATTAGAATTTGAACCATCACAACCTGGGTAAGTATCGTGATCCCAATTTTTTCGATAAACATCTTGCTCTTATGTATCCCTTCAAAATATTCTTATTTTCCAGATTCCTCTTGTTGAACTCGTTGAAAACTTGGCAAAAGATAAAGGTATTGAAAAGCAAAGCATCTTTTGTCTTCTCGTCAACACTGAAGATCGCTTCCCCTTTGAAGTGTAATGTCAAGAAAACTGCAATCCGAAGCAAGGCCTGAGCTATTAGGTTCCTCCACATTATATTTTAAATAATTGGCTGAGTACGACCCATACCCATGGGCCTTTTGTTCATAAGCTCCTTGCTCCGATGTTCAGTTACAAGCGCAAGAGCGCCTAGTATGTCCAGAATAAGATTTACCCAAAGTAACTGGACTGATGATAGTGGCACATCTTTGGATGCACAGCTACCACAAAGTTTGTTACCAGAGTTACCACATTTACCGTCAGATGGAACTGAAGAAATTTCTGAATGTTGTTGTAAACATATCTTCCCCATTTTATAGCAGTTACCACAGATGAAAAATTATAATCTAAAATAACAATATATGAGCCCTCTTTCGCGATTTTATTTCCCTAGATCCCCAATGAAAGACGAATATTAGCTTCTTTTAGGGCTGGTGCATCATTTTTCCCATCGCCAAAAACTGCAACCACGTGGCCCTTTTCTCTAAGGCATTTTACCATTTCTATCTTGTCAGAAGATGATGATCTTGCCATCACACAGATTTGACCTACTTTTTCCAATTGCTCCGCTTCGGTGTAGTTCCTAAATTCGGCACCCTCAACCACTACTCCATCCAAGTCCTGGTCAAGCTTTAGTATTCCACACTCAGTGGATATTGCTATTGTAGTTAAAACATTGTCTCATGTGAGCATCTTCACGTTTACTCCAACATGTTGACAATCTTGGACAGCTTTCCTCGCACCAGGTCGGCATGGATCCTTAATGCCAACTACACCTAACAGGGTCAAGTTGTTGTCTTTGAGTTTTGTCTTTCCAACATCATATTCATGTGCAGAGACTTCTGTGTGTGCAAACACTATACAGCAGAGACTATTGACAACCATACCTTGAACTGATTGGTTAAATTTCTCGATTTCAGTATCCTCCATAGCTTTGAAAATTTCGAGGGAGTCATAGTACTGAGTGCACATTTCAATTATCATCTCTGCAGCTCCTCTCCAATGCACATGTAGAGTGTTATACGCCTTTTTATTAAGCATAATCCCACTTCTCTTCTTTTCTGAATTGAATGATATTTCTTGTAGAAGTTCAAAACTTTCTTTAAGTTCCTCAGTATCCATATTTAAGTCCAAGACACCCCAAGAAAGAAGTGCCACTTCGGTAGGACTACCTGAGAACTCTAACTCAGAACATGAATTAGGCTTGTACGCACTGCCATTTGTGTTTAAACAGACTGCTTGGTGGAAGAATTCCATTACACCAGAAGCAATAAAAGCAAGATGATAAAAAACCTTCTAACTCAAATCCAAGTCAATCTTCTAGAGCAACTGGTACCAAAAAAAAAGCAAGATGAGAAGAAATGAGACTATAAGAAAAGAGGTGATGAGAGAAGAAAGAAGTAGAAGGAGGATGGTTCGGAACCAAAGTAAAATGTCCATCCAATCCAAATCCAACTTGTTCGAACCACTAAACCTATAAGCTTAAACATTCAACTATCCTTGACCTCAAAGGCCAAGTTTTTGTACAAACCAACTGCAAACACCCTACTCAAAATATAAATCACATCCAGCTAATCCATCTTGAATAAAATCTCAAACCTACCCTCATTCAAGCCACCAGTCAAAACTCATTACAAATCCGTTGGAAGAAAAATAAAGAAACTGCAAGTTACTGAAAGGGCAATCTCGAACAGTTATGATCAATCTGATTTTCTGCCACTAAATTGGTGCATCACATATGAAAAATACTTTCAACAATTGGCTGAAGAAATAGTCAGAGTCTGGGTTGTATCTTATACAGAAATTAGGATATATTATGATGATGGTACCTTCACTCTACTTGGCAGCAACTTAATGGACACACCTTCAACCACAGAATTCAAAAAAGTGATTAGCTTGATGAAGGATAAGGATACTATTACAAGGGATTAAAAGGCTGTATTATGTGTATGGGTGAGAGAAAGGGATGAAAGAAATGCAAGAGCAAATACTGAAAAGAACGAAAAAGATAGAAAGTATGCAGAGGAACTTGCAAGATTTGAACAAAGATCAAATGAGCTCAAGGCAAAGGGGCTGATCAGACTTTCTAGGGATGGACATTTTCTAAATATAAAAGCTGGCAGATTTTCGAGATTCAGAGCTGGTTACCTGAATGGTTATTCATTGGATGAGTGGCTCAAGCTTGTGGAAACTCTAAGAGGTACTGAAATCATAGAAGAACTTCAAGTGCTAGTGTTAGGTCCCAATGTGTTTGTAGAAGGGGGGGTTGAATACAAACAGTACCGAATAATCGAATTAAATGCGGAATAAAAAAATGTGAAACAAAATTCAAGTTAAATAAAAATATTATTAAACTTGAAAGGTATTACAACAACTGTATCGATTACAAGGAATTAATCTCAGATTAATTATCACAAATCTAGAATAAATTCGACATGAACTTTTTCTATTTTTGTAATAAAAAGATTCAAATGTTAAACGCAATTTGAGATTAAGTTCTAGGGATTTTGATCCGCTAGATTGTTACACAAGAACAAGATAAAGATTTCTAGTTGATTGGATTTAACTTTACAATCTAGAAATTGATCTTGAAGTTGCAGATGAGATGAAATATTTGTGTCTGCTTCTTTTTCTTTGTTCTCGAGTTCTGTGTTCTTGATTGGATGATTATTATTCTTTCTGCTGCTTCTTTGTCTTTTTAATTCATTCAACAGAATTGAATTGAACTGGAATGACAATCCTATAGCTGGCAAGACTTTCGGTAGGACAATGGATTGAACTAGCAAGACAATCTGATTGAACTACAATGACTTTCGGTATGACAATCAGTTGTACTAGCAAGACTATCTCCTTCCCAGTAGAACTTTCGATAGGACAATTGAAATGACTTGGCATGACAATCGGTATGATAATCCTGATTGTCATGCTAGTTCATTTTCAATTGTCTTGCTGATTTAAGACTATTTTTAATCCAATTTAAATTCTGAAAATCCTTAATATTAATTCTGAATTAATTAATCAATTAATTTAATTAATCAAATAAATTAATCTTTGCAGATATAATTTATTTTCTTAATTAAATTATATGACTTAATTAATTAATAGAGAATTAATACTAACCCTAAGCAGCAACCAATCTTCTGAATATCTTCTGAAAATCACTGAGAATTATGAATCAATTCCACCACTTCAACGTTGACACTCGATGTACTGTCTGGTTCATGAGTGACTAACTTCCGTGACGTTTCTTCATGTCTTGACTTTGATACTTTGATTTTCTTCAGATTAAATCCTTGTAATTAATGATACTCTGACGAGATCTCTGTCACTTGATTAAATCCACACTCTTGATTTATATCACTGAGGCATGATCAATTTCTTGAACTTCTTCCAGTGAATTAATTCCTCAAGTCTGTAGATGAACCTTGTTTCTGAATCCTTTGACATATATTACTCTGTGAGATCTCTTTTGACGGTAGATCCACTATTTACGTATTACATTCTTATTTGAGTTGAGTTGAATCCTCGAATATACAAATAGGCTATGACATATGACTTACAGCTAGTAAATCTCAAGGAACTCATTAGAAAGGACCCAGTCTATGAGGATTTCATGTAATGAATGTACCATCAAACTCTCGTAATCATTCAATGTATAAAAGTTGTACTTGTATTTTTGTCAATTTTTATGAAATCTTTATTGTTTTATTATAACTTGGGGTTAGTCTTGTTACCAGGCATGAATTTGAGATAAACAATCTTCTCACAAATTGGGGGAGATTGTTGTGCAAGACATGCCTGTACTATAACAAGACTAAGTCAAATTGATATCCCTAAGAATTAGTTGTATGATAATCTAAATTTGTATTTTGTATTGTATTACTTGAGTCTGTAAAAATGTCAAAGATTATATTGGAGTATTTTTCTGTAAACAGTCTCAAGCCTGAGAATAAACTTTGGAAGAAGATCAAGAAGATCATGCCTCAGAAAAATTGTGAAGAAGCTTGGAGTTGAATAAATCCGTTTTAGGAAAAATGTTCTAAGTCAAGATATCTTCAAGTCACAGGTCAAGTCATATAGAGAAGTCATTTGAGAACTCCAGAATGACATATCGAGAAGTCTAAAACAGCTTATAGAGAAGTCTCAGAGATATTGACAAGCCAAATGAAGATATGAAGATTGGAGATATCGATAAGTCAAATTATCATAAGAAATTTCAGAGATATCTACAAGTTAAAATTTATATTGAGATCTCTGAGATATCGACAAGTCATTTCTACATTAGAGAATTCAGAGATATCGACAAGTCAAGATGAAGATATAGAGATTGGAGATATCTACAAGTCCATTTTCTCATTAGAGATCTCAGAGATATCGATAAGTCAATATGCTTATAGAGCTCTCAAAGATATCGACGATACATTTCCGCATGCAGAAATTTGGAGACCTCGACAAGCCAAGTTTATTTATAAAGAACTCAGAGACCTCGACAAGTCAAAGACAACTATAGAGAACTCAGAGATCTCGATAAGCCATTATACTTATCTAGATGTCAGTTCTCTATAGATCAAACTGGAGATCTCGATATGAAGCTCAAGTACAGAATGCAGACAAGTTAAATATTCAAGATTATCAATCAACAAATGATCTAATCACTTAGATTGAAAAGTCTACAAAAGCAGTTTGAAGAGTACAAGATCAAATGCCAAGATTAACTGACAAAGGAAAGTCACAGTTACACATGATTTGCAAAGATACACTAAGCCAGAATTGGAAAGTCTTAGAGATAAGTTAAAGTAGGGTCTGATACATTTTATTGCATGCTGTGTAAACCTGTGTTTACGAATCTATAAAGTAAACACTGGTCCTTTTCTTTTAAATTGTATCAAATAGATTTAGTTTTTGTAACTCTCTCAAGGAATAAGATGAGTTCTTTACTTACAAAGAACCCAGGATTTGTAGCAAAACACTAGCTTGATTTTAATACAAAATTAAGTGACTTTTGAAATATTGTGTGCATTGTTTTCATTTCAGTTAACATAATATTACTACATTTTTAATATGCTTTGTTCACCAAGTAACAAACATTCAAAAATACTTAAAAAATATCCAAACACTACGTGAAAAACTGGAATAGACATCGGTTATTAGCCGATGTAAAAAAAAATCCTGACCGATGTCTTCGTCGGTGTAGAGAAAGGTCCCCCCTTTGACATCGATTTTTAGCCGATGTAAAACATAGCTTTCCACATCATTTTTTGGCAATAAACTGATGTCATTTATCTTATATAAGTACCTAACGGCATTTTAATTTTGCAAACTAAGAGATTATAATCAATTTAAAGATATCACACACATTGTGATTATAACCAGTTACATCAGTTTTTTTTCTAAAAAATGATGTTTATTAAGACTATTAACATCACCCCCGTTTAAAAACTGATGTTAAAGATTAACATAGACATCGGTTTTTAGCCGATGTCTATACTTTACAACGGTTATTCATTCAACCGATGTTAAAACACATTTTACACATCAGTTAGTAACCGATGTAAAAAGTATATAATTTTTCTTAAGGTCAAAGACATCGGTTTTGAACCGTTGTCTAAAGTATATAATTTATGTTAAAATCAAAGACATCGGTTCAAAACCGTTGTTTATTTGATTTAACATCAGTTGGGAATTGCTTTGCCTGATGTTATTGAGTTGTATATACATCAGTTTTGGGTACAAAAGAACACAATATGCCTGTTGTTTTTGATTAGCATAGACATCGGTTTTTACGTTTTCACTAATGTGTATTATTCACATATTCAACTAGCCAAAAATTACCAATCGCAAACCAATCACAAACCAAACCAATCGCAAACCAAAACTATCAAAACTAAAATTGACTAAGCGCAAACAGAAACTGAAATACTAAAAGCTTTTTAGCTATATATCAAGCATCAAACAAGCACGGAAATGCATCCAACAAAAGTTATAACAATCATTTAAACAATTCAGAACGAATATCCACAATTCATGATCTACCATAACCAGTCTAATTACGCAAGTCATTTCCAGCAAAGCGTGATACTAGCGTGGTAGCAGACTACTTAAGCAGATTACAAGACCAACCAAACGAACGAACGACCAACTAGATGATAATGTACTGATCAAACTAAATATTATTCCCTGGTAACATGAAAACTAAATAAACTCTTGGACATATTGAAGAGTCTCGAATCGCACTTCATCAAGTTCCTCCCTTGTATAGCACTTTCGAGTCTTAGCTGCCCACTGTGAAATTTACAGAGTGCAAAAACAGCGAATTAGCATACTATACTATAAATATAAATATGCCCTGATAAATGTACATTTATTCTAGGTGTTTGCAGATTGCGCTAAATGTACATTTATTACCTTGGTAATGAATTTCATTTCTTTATCTTCGAATATGTCTTTAATGTAACGCATGACAACGTACCCACACTCGTATCCACCCGGTTGTTTCGGGGATCCCTAATCCAACAAAAAATTAACAATCAATCAATCCCAAAAAAGAAAGAATTTACAAAAAAAAACCCTACTACAGTCAAATGTGCACAAATGAATACTTACGCTAAGGTTCTTAATCTTGGGGTTTTTGTTTACCAATCCTTTCTGAGCATTATAAGATCTCACCGCTCTGTACAGAGTAAACATGCAATATACATAAATAAAAAATTCTAAAAAAAATAGACAGCAAACATATATATAAAAAAAGTTCAATTAACACTACCGCGTTAATGCTGCTTCCAATTTTGGAAAATTTGTCGGATGGGCCAAGGGGTTGAGAATGAAGATTTTCGATTCCCAAATCATAATCAAAATCCAGTGATAACTGTTTAATGTTAAATAAATCAACAAGAAATTATAAAATATAGAGACAATTTATAATTTTTTATAATTTTGCAAACGCTAAAACTTACTTCTCATTATGAGGCATGAGGAATATGCGAGAATCTCCTGTATTCATCCGTTCGACAATATAAGCTTCAAAATTGTCATTGAGCTTAAAAGTGGCTGCTGGATCAACAAATGCATACATGTCGGATAGTTTTCTCTTACGAACCTCGGTATACAAATACCTACAAATAAAAATAAAACATTCTCCATAATTTGTTCTCACGAAAAAATAAAATTAAACAATATTAATGAATTGAAAAGGAAAAATAAAAAGGGAAAAATACATACGCCATATATGTGGATATTAAAAGAAGTTCAATTAAATCTGGAACTTACAATTTTTTCAAATGTCTTAGCCAACTCTTCATCAATAACTCCGTCTGGTGGCGTACGAGCTTTTTTCCAGAAAATTGCTCGATCAGGTAATTCTTCAGGGGCCAGCCTCCCTGCTTTGATCTGTTAAAAAATGAAGAAATAAAAATGTTTAAAAAAATAAGTGCAATACTATACTAAATTTCAGAGATAGCAAGAAACCCGTACTTCATCTTCCTTCAAACCAATATATCCTCTCCTTGAGGTTCTGTGTGGATATTTTCGCTCGCTAACTCGCTCGCTTTGCACTTTACTAATCTCCTACACACAAGATATATTAAATTCAACACTAATTCAAATATACCACGATAAATGTGAAAGATATAAATATGAAAGATATACTTCCCAGCTTTTACCGAACCTCACAGCCACAAATCTTCTCCAACAGTCCTTGCCAACATACACGTATTTTGGAGATATACCTCCTAGCTTTTACCGGTCCTCACAGCCACAAATCTTCTCCAACAGTCCTTGCCAACATACGCATATTTTAGAGGGGGCTTGCTTAGCTTCTTCTTCTTTCCAATATACGACTTCACAAATTTTCAGGTTAATTCAGACTTGAATTGTCTCCACTTCGTACCCGCTGACTTTAAGACCAACCCCTCACTTTCCAGAGCTACTTTGAAAGTTCCCTGAGAGGAAAAAATAACCATGTATAAGGTAAAAACTCATATAATAAACAAGTTACAATATTTAGGTAAAATAAACATGATTTATTTTACATCACTCCATATCTTCGCTTTTAACTCCTCATCCACTGTTAGCCAATTTTCAAGATCAATTGGCACCATCATCCTCGCCAGCATGCCAATATAAGACTGCAAGGTGTGCCTTGTGTCACCAATGGGAATTCTGATTCTGTTGTATCTGATTTGGAATTTTTGCCCTTAAGCTTTCTTCGTCACGACCTTGTGCATAGCACAAACACCACGTGCTGCTCCAGTTTTTCTTTTCCTAGATTCTGTACTTGTAACCGTCTCTTGTGGAACATCAGAGTCTGCCTTTTTTCCATCTTCTCCAGGGTCATCTGTAGGCTGTGCGGCATCCAGTTGCTTTTCTGGTGTCAATTGTTTCACATCAGTTTGCTTTTCAGGTGTCAATTGCTTCACTTCCAGTTGCTTTTCTTCATTTTTCTCACCGCCCTCCTCTGTCACTGCTTTTTTAGATATCAGTGTTCTGGGTTGCTTCTTCCCCATTCTTGTGCTTGCAATTCCTGAAATACATGGTGTACATAATTAGCTATATATGATAATCAACAGTGGGAATAAGCGTTCTAAATGCATTATAGTAAAACATAAAAAAATAAATAAAATAAAGAGCAGACAATTATATAGAAATAACGCGAATATAACAAATGTAAAATGCATTGTAACTATAAAACAACTGAAAATAAAAGACAAATTATCCAGGGTTTAGCAAAAGTACAATTTTAAACATGTCCCAAAAGCATACTTCTGTCTCTCACAATAATACAAATATCGAAATTAATTAAAAATACATCGACATCCAAATTCAAAATATAATCATTTTCTAATCCAAATTCCCTCGACATCCTCTCGTTGATTTCCAAGACTAGGCTCATCTGCATCATCATCTTTAGGGATTTGAGAGCAGAATGGAGGATTTTCCAGTGTTGTGTCCCCTAAATCGTCGTCATTATACACCTCATGGTAATCTCGATTAATGGAAGTTAATACAACTGACCAGGTAATATCGACTGGATCGTCGACATAGAAAACTTGCTTGACCTGGTCAACGGATACGTACTTATCATTTTTGTACCTTTTTTTAACGAATACCTAAATTACAATTACGACTAGTTCTCCTCAAAATCATTAACATCTCTTCTGTATTTCACTAATTTTATAACTTTTTTAACAAATATCTAATTAAGCTTGTGAATTCACAAGCTCATACACAATACAACTGTCTTCCATAAATTGCACAGTTTATATAAATAAAAAAATTGTAAAGCCCCATATCAGCACAAACAGACAATCAAAACAGAAAGAGGATTACTAAAATACATACACATTTTAAAACATACAATCAAAAAAGAAAGAGGATTACAATCATTTTAAATAACATTAGCACAAATATATCAACAAAGCCCCATTTCACACAAGTAAAAACAATGCATACACATCAATTCACAAAGATACACAAATTCAGTAATAATATGTCTGTAAGACACACATACCAATCAAAAGTCCCAAAAAATCAAATTTAATTGAAAATACACTTACAAATTAGGGTTCGATTTCGGTGAAACAGAGTTCGATTTGTGTAAAACTTACTTGATTCGGGTTGTATGAACACTTCTCAGGGCTGCATGTCAACCTTCTTGCTCAATCTGTAATTAGAGGGTTTAACTTTGTTTTAGGGCTTGTAACGGGTAGAGGTGAAAGAGAGGGGAGAGTGATAGTTGAGAGGTGAGAGACGGAGATGGAGAGAGAGAGGGAGGGAGAGAGAGAGAGAGAGAGAGAGAGAAGTCGGGGAGGGAGAGTGTACCGAGAGAGAGAGGTCGGGGAGGGAGAGCAGTGAGAGAGAAGGGGGAAATAAATTTTGTTTAAGTAAAAATTTCCCCCGTGTTTTTTTAGTTGTAAAGGGGAAACAATTTGTTCCGTGTTTTTTTAATTTTTAAAAAAGCAGTTATATACAACGGTCGGCCATGAAACTGATGTGAATAATGTTGTTTCACATCAGTTTGAGAGCAACTGATGTCAAAAATTGTTTTTACATCGTTTTTTTTTGTAACTGATGTAGAAGTGTGATGTCTATTCCAGTTTTTCACGTAGTGAAAACACATTCACCCCTCTGTGTTTTATTTATTACCTAACAACTTAGATAAACATTAATATATTTTTTTGAATTATCCGTTAGCTAGTAATAGAAAAGCTCCACCAATATTTAACGAAAAAAAAACATGCAGACTATTTGTGAATAAATATGGTAAACTAAATGTCAAAATGCAATAATCAAATTCTTAGTCCTTAAATGAAAAGTTATGTAATACTTATATACGATATTGTGATAAAGGGATAGTCATAGAATCCATCTTTGATTATATCACACAATTACATCTCATAATTTTTAGAGTTAAATTTTTAAACTATGTGAGTCAAATTAAATATATTTAGTCGAACAGTTGTTTAGAATTAAAGCACTTAAAATGTATAATTGGTCTAAAAAGATATCTTAAAATTGAAATAATATGCGTCCTAGAAACGAAACATTTTTTTTACATTAATACGTTTTTCAGAGTGTACTTCCCAAATTTACGAGATTTTTATTAAATAGTGATAATATGATTTGCAAAATAATATATTTAGCATTCTGCAATATTTAATGTAATATTTTATTTACCGTGCATATTTGGGAAGAAAAGTAATAATAACAACATATAAATCATGAAATAAGAGAATACCAGACACGATCACTAGAGAGAGCTCGTACAATTGTATGAAAATTCATACTTTGTGTGCTATTATAGAGTGCCTTGTATGTAAAACTAGTTATGACACTAAACAAATAATGCGTTATTAGAGGACTATTGCAATATTTTTTGAAAAGTATTACACACATTTAATTACAAAGGTTATGAAGTTTAAGACTATATGTGTATGTCTATATACGTAAAACATGGTCCATACATAAACTTACGAGATTTTATAACATGTGTTAAAGTTTAATTTTACGTGCTTGACCAATTTTATATTTTACAAATATATTTTCATTACGTCAAAATATGTCAATTAATAAATTCTCATGTTATACATGGGCGATTATGCGAAAATTATTATTTTCTTGCACTTAATTATTTAATTTGATAAAGTTTATTTAACGTTGTAAAAAATTAATTATTTTAGCAATAAAAAAATTATTATGTGATTTTTATAATAGAGATATTTATCCAAAATGATATATAATAATTTTCTTCTTAAAGTCTCAATATCTGCATATTAATTTTTGTGCAAATAATAATAAAATACATATCATAAAAATATTATTCAACTATCTAGTTCGTGCATCGCAATTAGTTATATATAAAATAGGTTGAAGTTGTTTTACCCTAAAATATGTACAAGATGGTTATTAAAACTAAATTTTGCCCAAGCTAATTAGAGCAAGTCCAATTTCAGATGGAAAATGATTATAGGTATTGGTATAACATGGCACCAAAAAGTGAATTTTTTGGTGTTAAATAGAACTTACTTTTTAATACTAGTTGTATTTTACAATTAAATAATTTTGTATATAGTTAATATTTTATCCAACTCATTCACTTTATTTTAAAGTGGACCTCTATGCACTGTATTATTAGTTATTCGATGATGTGGCAAGAAAGTCATCCTTGATCTCAAATATAAGACCAAATATTTATTTATACATATAGAGTTATGTATTGTTATTGCGTTTTATTTTATTTTATTCTTATATTATCATACTAAACTAGCATAATAACCCGTGCGAGACACGAGTCATTTTCTAGAGTTTTTTTTATGCATAATGCAATCATAATGTTTGTAGAGCAACTCCAACAATATCCTTATATAGGCTCTTTCAAATTTTGAAAAAATGGAGATACAATTTCTCGCCAACAAGCTCCATATCCCCCTCTATAACATTAGGAGCTTCCAATGCTTCCTCACTTTTAGAGTGAATATCCCCTCAACTATTATTATATTATATTTTTCTTACCCGTTATTTTATATTTAATGAATGAATATAAACAGGGTAGTAAGTGTACGTTTAAAACGAAACAATTAAACTTAATCTGTAGAATGCCGTTAGTATGTTTACAAATAAAAAACTACAAATTAACATATATGTTGAATACAGAGTTGACCAAAATCTTGAATTTTATTTAAATAAACTCTATGTACTGCTCTATATTATTACCGAGTTCACTACTAACTTACAATTAACTTACTCAGTTTAAAAAGATAAAAAATGCATAACTTAAGTCAGAATGACCTGCAATCATAATATACAATAATGTAAAATTTACATTATTGTTAATATTAAAGTTGATTTTAATGAAAAATATTAGTTTTTGAAATTCAACGCATGTATGTATGGCAAACTGTTAGTTTTTTATTTACACCGCTGTTAACAAAGTAAAATTAAGTTATATGTATGTGTGTGTTAGCATGGAAATTATTGTATGTTACATCTCTTAATAAATTATGATGGTTTCAATTATATATATGCTAAATATCTGATTTATGTACATGTATAATCATTATTACTTCCTCTGTCCCAACCATTTCTTTACACTTTCCTTTTTGGGAAGTCCCATCCAATTCTTTACATTTCAAAACTTACCACAAATAGTCAATGGCTTTTCACACTACTTTTACTCCACTATCTCTCTTTTATATATTAAAAATCAATGGGTCATACCACTTCACCCACTTTTCTTTCTCCTTTTTACTACTTTATACATATTTCTTGACCTCCGTGCCCAAACCAAACATAAATAATTGGTTGGGACGGAGGGATTAACATCTAGTGAGGTAATTGATTACTTAAATAACATGCATTTATAATTATTCAAAAATTAAAATTAGGTAATAAATAAATTGCTATAATTTATATATGGCATTCACATTATCACTGACAAACAATCCATATCTATTTTTTACGCAACCGGGTATCAATCATGGTTGTAACATAAAAATGAATTATATATTTTTAAGACTTATTATTTATATTCATGATTTTTCCAAGAATTCGAAAGAAAAATTGTATTTATATCGTTATTTAAACGTTTTTAAGTTTCTTTCATTACGAATCTAATATTTTTTCATATATAACATTTTATACTATTCTTCTAAAATTAAAAAATTTCAGTTCGATAAAGTTTTACAAATATCAGTTGAAGTGGTTAATTCCTTCAAATTATTGAACAATATATGTTTTTTCCTTAAATAATATAAAATGCATTAAATTAAATGCTACAATATAGTATAGATATAACTTTTATTTGAATAATTCAAAATATTAAAATAATTCAAAATATTTGTACAATATTATTTTGATCAATGAATATTGATGATCTAAAAAAATTCTTTTTAAAAAGTTAGTTTTTTTAAGTGAAAAATTAAAAATAAATCAATTTAATATATCGTCGTAGTTTTAACAAATCTAGTAAGATCTCATTTAAAATTTCAAATATTCTTAAAATTGGGACAAATCCCAAAAATAATTATGCGTTACCAGTGAAGTTAATAATTTTATTATAAATAATCAATTGACCTATCCTATAAATACCTCAAACACATTAATTTATATTAACATAAGATATTAAAAAATTTCACATTATTGGTAAGATATTCTCGTCGAGCTTGTAATTTAAATTTACTAAACGTAGAATGTGACGATATTTTTCGGTCGGGTCATGTAATCAAATTTCGAGTATTTTTTTGAACAATAGGCCAAGTTTTAAAATGCATTGACTCATTATAATTCAAACATATCTAAATATGTAATACCAATATAGATTATTTATATATAAGCGATTTTATTTTTAATATTTTTTTAAAAATTATATTTATACATTTTAATTACTTTTTATAATAAAAAATATGTTAAAAATATATGAGATATATTTTCAAACTAAAAAATAATTAATAAATAAGATAATAATCCATTTATGTACTATGCCTAATTTTATATTTGGAATTCAATTCTTTAAAATTAACTGTACAAATATTCAACTAACTATCCTTTTTTTGTGAAATTCAAGTAAGTATCTTTAAAGTTAAATAAAATATTAATTTAGCACACTTACATATTATGTGTATGATAAAAAGCAAATGTGACAATATCGTATAGCGGTGAGAGATTGTATAGTTGAATGAAATAACTTGGGTTCGATTTCCACCAACCATATTTTTTATATAAATATTAAAAATAGGGATATTTTAGTCTTTTTAATGAGATTTTTTAATCACATCAAATTATCCCTTTGTTCTCCTATTATATAATATATATATATATATAGAATAGATATAACTATGTATTGGGCTTTAGAACAGAATAAAAACAAGAAAACCGAAAGGGGGGCAGAAACGGGTCTGTTCTATTACAATGAAAAACCCTTGATAGATCCATGAGACCTACATAAAACCAAAGCCCCACAAGCCCAATCGAAATTAATAGGCCCAGAAATAAAACCCGGCTCAACTCCTAATACAGCGTAAAACCAGTTTGTATAATTCCAGCAAGCATTCGCCGCCAATCTTCTTCTCCGACCGTTTAAACCCTACATAAATCTCACCTCAAACCTCTACACACATATACATACATACACAATTCATGGCGATAGATGGAGGTATCTTCAATCCATCACAAAAATCACACAGGACTCGTCAATCAGGTCCTTCTGCTAAGAAGAACAAAAAGAAGAAGAGCAGCGATAATAATGTTCCTAATGATAAAACTCATAACCCTAAGGTCCTCAACTCACTCATTTATATGTTTATATGTATGTGTGTGTGTGTTTTGTGTGATTTAGTTGAAATTTGTTGTGAATTTTTCTGTTTGTTGTAACTGTTGCATTTATCCAACTGTTGAACCGAATAGATTGCGGTTTCGTAGATGAGCGTGTGTCTGAATTTTAGTTATTTTGGCAATAGTTGTTGGGAATTATGCTGATCGATTGTTGTTGATAGGCGTTTAAGTCTGCATTTGTCATAATTGTTAGTGCTAAGAAATTGTAATTTTATGTATTAGGTGTATAGTTCGGATTGTAACTTTTGTGATTTTTGTGGTTTGTTGTTACTATGCGATTGTGTTTACCTCAATTGATGAAGCTGTAAGAGATTGGCTGTCTAGTGATGTGTAGTACATATGTGTATATGAATGTGTTTTGTTTGTTTTTGAGTAATTAAGTGGAGAATTGTGGTGAATATTGCTGATTGTTAAGCTAGGCTAAGAGATTTTAGTCTTCTGATATATATGATTAAGTAGTTTATATATATTTCTTTGATGAAATTAGGAGGATAGTTGTGAATTTTGTTGATTCTTGTTAATAGGCGTTTGCGTTTACCTCAACTGTTAAAGCAAAAAGATTACAATCTCGTGCTACTGAGAAAGAGCAACGCAGACTTCATTTACCTGTTGTTAATCGTAACATTGGTGAGGAACCTCCCTTTGTAGTTGTTGTTCAAGGCCCTCCCCAGGTATGTGTTCTTTCATATGCAACTGTGTGTACATGTGTGGAATACTTTGTTATTGTAATACCAATGCTTGTTATGGGTTAAAATTAATTAGTATATACTTCATTTGTTTACTAGGTAGGGAAGTCGCTGGTTATTAAATCTTTGGTTAAGCATTATACCAAGCATAACTTGCCGGAAGTTCGAGGTCCTATTACTATTGTAACAGGTTTACCTAATTATCCCTCCTTGTATAATTTGTGTTTATACTGAATTTTTTAGATTTTGGTTTTGGTAAATGGTCGTATTGCCTTAATTGTACATGGTCTTGAATTTGTTTAGGTAAGCAACGGCGGGTGCAATTCGTTGAATGCCCAAATAATATCAATGGAATGATTGATGCTGCTAAATTTGCTGATTTAGCATTGCTCCTAATTGATGGAAGTTATGGCTTCGAAATGGTGAGCTTTTTTTTAAAATCAATCACTCTAGCTTAAAGAAGCACTCTTCTGTATGCAG
The DNA here is from genome assembly GCF_009905375.1 of Apium graveolens. Classification (NCBI taxonomy): domain Eukaryota; kingdom Viridiplantae; phylum Streptophyta; class Magnoliopsida; order Apiales; family Apiaceae; genus Apium; species Apium graveolens. The sequence continues at coordinate 215,763,049 of NC_133654.1, forward strand.
TAATGAGGTATGTTAGATCTTGTATGCATGTGTACTATTGTTAGGAATTAGTGAATCCTTTTTGCATCTTTTTTTGCTGTTTACTGTGTTTAGAAGTAATACAACAGCTAGATAGAGGTAAAGAATAAGAGCAGATTAGTAGAGAAATGAGAGACATTAGACAGAGATCGGAGAGATCAGATAGAGAAGACAACAGAGAGAGATAGAGAGAGTTTGCATCAGGTATTTATAGACTCCACTCCAGTACTAACTCAACAAAAGACTAAAATGCCCTTATGACTCTACTTCCATACTACTGTACTGCTACTGCCTTGTAGTATTACTACTATTACATATAGTGTATCCTGACCTCATCCTGACACTACTAAAACTGATTCCTAACAACTATTAGTCAGAATAATAACGTTTAGAATTTTTTATTGAAGCCATAATCATATTTTGCCTACAAAATCTAGAGTTGTGCATGTTGTGACTTGGAAGATAGCTTGTCACTGGTTTGTTCTTATCACCTTGTTCTAATTTAAACTTGATTTCTGATTACCAACTTCACGCACCACGGACGTATGTTCTGATACCCTGCTAAGCTTTTTCAATAATTAAATTAAATTAATATAGAAATGTATTCAATTTTTCTGTTATTAGTATTAGTCATAATCGTTCCGCTTTTACTTATTTTTTTTGCTGTTTGTGCTACCATATTACCTGCTTCTTATACTTCCCTGTACTTGTGCAATTCCTTTCTATTTCCCCTCCTTGTTCATTCACCATGTGTCAGCCCCGTTTTTTCTTACAAACACAGGTGCCACCAAATAATTAATTATCAAAGAAGTTGAAGGTTGCAGTCTTGTTTATTTGTTTGTATGATGTATTCTAATATTTTTGCAGGAAACCTTCGAGTTTCTTAATATTATGCAAAATCATGGATTTCCTAAAGTTATGGGCGTTCTTACGCACCTCGATAAGTTTAAGGATGTGAAGAAACTTAGAAAGACCAAACAGAGGCTCAAACATCGTTTCTGGACGGAAATATATGACGGAGCTAAGCTATTCTATTTATCCGGTCTAATTCACGGGAAGTAAGTACCGAGATGTTTATTTTTATATAGGCTTCTGCTGAACTACTTTTCTTTTAAACATGCCCAAAGACTTCTATTTTTGTATTACACACTTGTATGTTGGCAGTACTTCTTATTCATTGTTATTTTGAAACTAGAGAATTGCATATGAAACATGAAACAAATTCTTTCTCTAAAGGTATATTACACACGTGATTGTATGCTGTTGAAATTTGGCCATCTTTGAAAACTTATCTCTGTTTGTTACAATGAGCAGGTATGCAAAACGAGAAGTTCATAATCTTGCAAGATTCATATCTGTGATGAAGTTTCATCCATTGTCGTGGCGTAAGGATCATCCCTACATTTTGGCAGATCGATTCGAAGATGTCACGCCTCCAGAAAAAGTGGAGCAAAATAACAAGTGCGACAGAAATGTGACTTTGTATGGTTATTTGCGTGGCTGTAATTTAAAAAAAGATACTAAGGTTTGTATATCATCCTTTTCTAGCCAGCTTTCATCCTTCTCATTAATAAACCTGCAACATGTGACAATACATTTTAGTAAATGACCCTTTCATAAGCACTTGAGGTATAGGATCCTGGAGTCCCCAATCAATACGCCTAGGTTGCCCGTGAAATTAACACTTCATAGTTATAGAATTCTGGGGTTTAATGTTGGGTTGGTGGAAACGACTGCTTTCTGGCATTTGTAAGCAGGTCACATAAGTTTCTACATGCCTCGGTTAAAACATGTACTCTTTATCTCTATATTGCTGGGTTAGGTAAAATGTATCGTTCAACTCATTTTTTGTTTCTTTATTCAGGTACATATTGCTGGAGTGGGTGATTTTAGTGTGGCTGGTGTTACCAGCTTAGCTGATCCATGCCCTTTACCTTCAGCTGCCAAGAAGAAGGGTTTGCGTGACAAGGAAAAGCTTTTCTATGCACCTATGTCTGGATTAGGGGATCTTCTTTATGACAAGGATGCTGTATACATAAACATCAATGATCATTTTGTTCAGTTCTCTAAAGTTGACGGTGAAAGCGGCGGAGTGGCAGGTAAAGGTATGTGTGAAGGGTATTGAGCATACTTATTTTGTCTTTGAAGTTAGTTGAGCTTGATCTTTATCATTATTCTATCTATCCAATATTTCTCTTTGCGTCGTGCTTAATTGTAGTAATAAAAAACGGCATATAGCATACACATGTTTTAATGCACACCAGTTTCAATGCGGTAACTTCTTCTGAATATGTAGTCAAATGCTCTCCCCTCTATATGTTCTATAGTTATGTCTTTGTATTCCAGGAAAGGAACGAGATATAGGGGAGAAATTAGTGGAATCATTACAAAATACAAAATACTCTATTGATGAAAAATTGGAGAAAAGCTTCATCAGTCTTTTCAGCAAGAAACCCACACCGAAAGAGCCAAGAGTCACGAAGGATAGCCATGAAACAGTTGGGCTTACTGAGGACCAAGATCAGTCGGGAGAAGAATCTGAAACTGATGAGTCGGGTGACGATGATGAGGATGACGTGAAATGCTTGGAATATACAGATGAGGGTAGAACCCTTCAAAAGGATTCTACATTAAAAAGTGTAGATAGTGGCTCTGATGAAGAAAATATCAATGCAACAGATGAATCTCTTTCTGAAAATAAAGTGAACCAGCATATCGAGTTCCAGAACGGAAGAATGCGGAGAAAGGCTGTGTTTGGAAATGAATTGGATCTTGGCAATTCTGAGGTAATGCATTCTTGTAGCAAATTTATGATGATATTCTTTGTTTCAAGTTATTTTATTTTGAAGTTCTTGCTACGAGCTGGTATTGGGTATTGCGACATGAGTACTTTATAAGTGACATTACTACTTTAAATTACTTGCACTGGTGCTTCAGTTTCTACTTATATTTATAGTTATACCCTATAATCAAGGATTGAATATCAGAAAACAAAACATAATCGTAGATCAACACTAGAAGAAAAGGTGTCAGTAATTTTATACTAAATCTAAAGTAGCTAGTGTTATAGTCAAGAGTTTTTCATTCAGTTAAATTGCATTTTAAAGCATTATATTTTAAGCATGATAAGAGGGAAGTACTAACCTTACCTTTAGACCGGTCATATAGTAAAAGCTTCAGGAATATGTATTTTCTTTTTGCAAATTGTACTAGAAAATTAGTTTCAAGTAACCACTTTTACAAAAGCAAATTACTGATGTTAGTTAGCAAATATAAGAGTATTGATGTTTGTCTTCGCTTTTGGTAAAGAGAAAATGTTAACTTAAATTTTCGTGTTTTAGACGCATAAGATTTGATGATCATAAAGTTGGAAGTTTTGTAAATTGGTTTTATTATACATAACATAGAATATGTTAATTTTTTTGTAAGTCGTAAACTCCCGCAACTAAATCCCCATATCATCATGTGTCAAATATGTATATCTCTGCACTACCTGCCCCCACCTGTGTCTAATAGATCATTCCTATACATTTGAGGTCTTAAATCATTATTCCGTCATGCTTCCACTCGTTAATTATTTTCATGTTTTCTTATTGATTCTTTTCTGGACATAAAAACCTTAATAATTAACTTAAAACTATGATATTCCTAATTATTTTGTACTAAGTAGTTAACATTGTAACCAACTGCGACCTCATCTTTTCCTCTATATTCTAATAGAATTATTTTAAGCTGCCCTTCTTTCCCTTGGTGTGGTGCCTTGCGTACCTTAAAAATATATGAGGTGTTTGGGTAGTCTGTTTAGTTTGAAGGAGGAACTTGCTTAGTGATACCATGTTAACGGCTTAAAAATGTCATGTTTAAGTTTATTGAAATGAACGGAACTGATAAATTACAATTTATGATGGGAATCTTGGATAGAAAAGATACTATTCTTGTTATGCAAGTCTCCACAGTCCTATGGCAGAGATATGATTTCAAATTAACTTCATTATAACCACGTGCATGTCATGATAGTTTTTTTTGTCTAGGCATATGAATTAACTAATCTTATATATTGCTAAGCAGGGAAAAAGTTGAACCATAACAGTATTGCATGCAAATGTATGAAAACATAGGCTCAACTACTGTTGTTAAATTTTGTAGAAAACACAAAAACACGATACAAAACTTTAGTGGTAAGTTTTGGACTTTTAGGTACACCAATTCACGAACATGAAGGACATGCCATGATTGGTTTTTCCCTTTGAGTACACAAAATGACATGGAAGTACACAAAATAAATAAATTTTAGGATATTCTCCACGGTACCATTGTTGTCACGGCGGTCGACTAGTCGTGAGTAGTCGACGACTACTCGACTAGTCGGTTTGAGATAGTCGAAGGGAGAGCTCGACTTGCAAATTGTGGACTAGTCGGTCGACTTGGTCGACTAATCGGTCGACTTGTCGACTAGTTGGTTGACTAGTGCAAAATCCAATCAAAAGTTAAATTAACATGCCAATTTTAACTTATATATCTTCACGTGGGTGTGTTTATGTATGTATTAATTTTTTAAAACTGAATATACATGTAGTATAATTTGATTATATATTTGTATAATCGGCTTATCGAAATGAGTATATAGAAGGGGAAAAAGAGATGTTTGTGTTTAACATGTATATTTTATGATTGATATATATATATATAGGGGGCTACTTCAATAGAAACCAATTTAGAATAGAAACTATAAACCAAATATTTTTTAAAAAAAAAACTAATTCAAAATATAACACATATGGTATGCAAATCGATCGTTGAGAGATAGAAAAATACGGTGAAATCGGATTTTAAAAAAAAGTTACGGTTTGACGGGAAATATCAAATTAAAACGGAGGGGAAAAATTGAAATTGGGTGTGGGAGGGTGTAGGGTAGTTGGGTGGTGTGATTTAGGGGGACCATTAGATTGGGTAGATCTAATGGCTTAGATTAGTTCTAAGTTTCTATTTTAATTTTAGTTTGTATTTGATCATTCCCCTATATATATATAAGTATATATATATATAAGTATGAGATTGTTAGGCTTTTGTTGTGGAAAACCACGTATATAAGATATGTATTATTATATGTTATTTATTTATTTATTATTATTTTGTCGACGTGTTGACAAGCTGGATCTCCATCGATTCGAGTCGACTTATCGACATGACAACCATGCATGGTACCATTGTAGTTTGACTTTTGCTGTTGGTATCGGCTTTTCTGGCATCTACTTACGGTACCAATATACTTTTGCTATTCGATTGATGGTACCCTTCAGTAAAAAGTTAAATAAACGGTTGACAGTACTAAAATAGCCATTATATCATATTTAGCTTAAATTTTCCGTCAAATTTTCTGATTCAACTATGTACTTTCACACAATATTTAAAAATTAATTATTTTGACAAATATTTATGAATAATTACCAAAAACATTATGCATAATGATGTGGAATTATTGTTGTTGCGTTTCCCCCCCTTAATTTTTATAATTCAAGTCCAAGGGAGACTTTGAGTTGGCAAGGGATCTTTTGAAGTCTTAGTTGAGAATTATTTGTGTTAGTTGGATAACTTAATATATTGTTCATTACAATTTGAAAACTTATGAAAAATGAAAAAATATCTCTTATTTGGACCTATATTTTAGTGTTCTGTATGTTACCTTGTACTATTGGTTATTGGTTATACAGTTAGTACCATTATCTTTTTTACCTTCTTTGTGGTGCCCTTGTAAATTTAACGTTTGTATGACGTTTTACTAATGGAAGGGCACAACAGGTTGAGAACCTGAAAATGGTACCATGCGTAGAAGTCAAAAAGGTGATGGTACCAATGACAAAAGTCAAATTTGTGATGATACCATAGAGAATATCCCATAAATTTTTAATTCAATACATACAAAAATTGTATGTAAATATATTTACTTATGAATGTATACATATGAACATTTTTTAATATATTCATAAAATATATATACATATAATAGATTCAAATACTTATAAGCATAAACGAAAATTACATTTTGCAAAAGTACATGAAGACGTACTTATTTCATGTCATCTCCAGTAGGCTTGTCAATGGAGCGAAAATCCGGTCCTACCCGACCCGATCCGAGGCCATTTCACCGGTTATGGATCGACCTATGAAAAATTCGACCCAAGATCCGATCTGATAAGAAAAATCTGATTATAAATGGCGTGAATATGGATTTAGGCCGATCTGATATGTTAATAACCCAATCCGATACATATTTATATTTATTTATTTTTTATATAATATTATATATATGATATAATAAAAATATTTTTTTTTTACTATTTATAATTTTAAAAGTCTTATCCTCGAGTTAAGGCTCATTATCTATACTTTGTTCGGTCTAGTCTTTGAAGTCCAGTCAATTTCTATAACCCTAATTCTTTTACCTTTTAGAGCCGCATATCCCCAACCTCTATTCATGTAACACTTCCACTTTGATACGTCATTTTTTTCCATTGTTTGAATCAAATATTTTACGATCCAATGGTATGTTTATTTTTAAAAATGAATTTCAATTTGTAATTTATCTTTAAACTTCATTCTATTCTACTTGTATTTTAATATTTTTCGAAATTGTCAGTTTTAAATATGGAAGTACATAAGATGGTTTCCATGCCTATATGTTATTGAATCATGTACTTTGTACAGACAGATACACGTACGGAACATGTTTCGTTATAATTAAATCTTCTATTACAAGATAAACTCATTTATGGCTGTCATGGCCAATCTAGTGAACGCTAACAGGTTGCTTAGCTTATGCCTGATTCGTGTTTTATGATATACTTTATTGGTTGATTAATATGATATTTACTGATCAGACCACAAACAGGAATACACCATAGTAAACAATAGATGAAAAAGGATGAAAGCGTGGGCTTAACTAACGGGGTCTCTTTTTTTAGGGGTTTTTACTAATGCAACACGTGCATGTTCATACCAAACTTACAAGTCTTTTACATGATATACTCATGTGCTAACATTTTTTCGCAAATGTTCGGTATTTGTTCTCATATTTTTGTTTTATTTGCAGGATTCCGATGAATCTGTTGAAGACGAAGATGAAGATATGGATATGGATGATAAATTATCCGCCCTTTCAGAGGAAGATGAAAAGAATCTCGCAGATGATGGTATAACCTTAGACTCACATAATCATACTGTCTATAGTAAAATAATATATAAGATCATTATATCCTTTCTTTCTTGTATGTTAAAAGTGTGATTGGTAAATATCTGCTGGCTAATCAAGATGGATTTGCAATATTTTTGATTAAAACAATGCAATAATTACCTTACAAGTTTGTTTTTGTATAGCAATGACTCATTGTCAAGACAGAAAATGTTTAGAATACATATTGTCCTTCTAGATTACTGTCAGTTCCTAACTTCCATAAATTGGTGTAGAAGATAAGATGGGAAATGCTTCAAGATGGAAAGATTCTCTGAAAGATAGGATTCATTTGGGGAAAAATAAAAATCTTAAGCAACTTATATATGGAAAGTCTGAGTTGAAGTCCACTTCCTCAATTGATGACGCACAAGGTAGCAGTGAGGATGAAGGTGAATTTTTCAAGCCAAAAGGAGAGGGTAACAAGGTTGGTGTTGTAGATGCTTATTGTATTTGAATATTTATTTTTTCCACCGAGCGAAAATTAGCAAATCTTTTCTATCTCATGTTAAAGTTTGGATTAGCTAATAAATTTAGGGATTTGATACCAATGTAACTCTCTTTAATATCCGGCTTTGTTGTAGAACGTCAGGGAAGATTTTGATGGCGATAATGTCAATAATGAAGATTGTTCCAGATTTTCAAATCATTTTGATGTAACAAACTGGATAGAGGAAGAAAAATATGAAAGGATCCGTGACTGTTTTGTCACCGGAGATTGGTCAAAAGCCGGTCGCAGTGGGCAAGACTCTGATGCTAATAGCAATGATGACGATGATGAAAGTGCTGGATTAGGTGATTTTGAAGATCTGGAAACTGGTAAAAAACATGAGAGTCGTGTAAATGTTGAAGATGATGATGCTGAACAACGACGGTTAAAAAAGCTTGCCCTTCGTGCAAGATTTGATGCTCAATATCCTTTGCTTGATTCCTTGATATTCTTTTTATGTTTTATAGTCCTATATGCTATAGTTCCCTCCCTCTCTTTCTTATAAGCAAGCAAGGGCTTATTAATTGATATGCAAATCATTTTTTTTTATAAATAAACTCACACACCCGAGAGTCGAACCCCTGACCTCCTCCAGAGGAGGCAAGAGCACCACCACCGCACCAACCCTTAGTTGGCGGTATGCAAATCGTTAGAATGATATGAAAGTCAATAGCTTGCTGTCAGATTCTTGTGTCACCAATTATTTGGAAACATATACTTCATATCTTGGTTTTTGCTACACCTGCATTCTTATATATTTTTAAACTAGAAACATATAAAAGTCATATTGATGGACCTTAACTACGATATACATATGATGGGTCTGTGTCGCCTGAGGAGGATAATGATACTAAGAATGAAGGCAAGCATCATCATAACCAAGGACAAGATGGTGGATTCTATGACAAGGTTTCTTTTACACTTTGTTAATCATCTTTCTTAGAAGACTCTTCATAATTCCTACTAATTCTTGTTTGGGTTTTGGTAGGCAAAGGAGGAAGCTGAACTCATCAGACAAATGAAAATCGCAGAATTAAATGAAATTGATGAGGCAACTCTTGTGGAGATGGAGGGTTATAGAACAGGGACGTATCTTAGATTGGAAATTCGTGATGTTCCTTGTGAGATGGTTGAATATTTTGATCCATGCCATCCTATTCTTCTTGGAGGTATCGGGCTTGGGGAAGAAGGTGTTGGATACATGCAGGTTTGTAATATTAACATATGTCCATGTTCCATTGAAATTTGAGTGTAGTAGCTTCCAGCTCCTTCATAAAGTGTTAAAAGCTTCATTGCTTATTAAATGTATTATGGGCAAAAAGGCAGTTCTTAATGTTGCGTTTATTGTCACCTAAATTCTATTAAGGCACTTGCTGTTAAGTAATTTTTACTGAAAACCAACAAACACAAAGAAAAACAGCACCTTCCCCAGTAACTACAGAAGGTTATTGCCAGATCAGTCCAAGCAAAACAAATAATATAGTAGTTTACATGAAAGACAATTTCTAGTTCATCTTGTCAGAGTATGTCGCAGAGCCTGTTAATCCGGTCCACTGACTTGGTGCAGTTCGCTCTATCAGCTTTGAATAAAAAAATTTGTGTTCAGTTACTGTTATAGAAGTTACTTTTCACTTACCGGATATTGTTAACAGCTTTGTAATTTCAGCATCATTCCTCTTCTCGTAAAAATGTCTTAATGGCGTTTCAACTTTTCCAGGTACTGTTGAAGAGGCACAGATGGCATAAGAAAGTGCTGAAGACTAGAGACCCAATAATTGCTTCAATAGGGTGGAGGCGCTACCAAACTACACCTATATATGCCATTGAGGACCAAAATGGGCGCCATAGGATGCTTAAGTATACACCTGAGCACATGCACTGTCTTGCTATGTTTTGGGGCCCTCTTGCACCACCGAGGACTGGGGTTGTTGCAGTTCAGAATTTAGCCAACAACCAGGTTAATTGTTTCCTTTATTATTCTGATGAATTTTTCACTGGGTAGATGTAAGAATACCATTCAAATGAAGCAATATTATACACTTATAAAGGTTCAAAGCAATGATCCTGAACAGCGTTACTGGATTAGATTAATATAGGAGTTTAAAATTAGAGATGGGAGGGGTAGAACAGCGAAGTGTGTGGGGAGGTAGGGAAGGGTATTATAGGGAGAAGAGGTCAGTTGGTACTGTCAGGCTACCCATGTATACAACTTATATATATATATATAAATTAGCCAGGGTACTGTTGGGCTTAGTGGCTTACTAATGTATACTACTGACAGTTCTAAATGCACCAATTCAGAAAACCTGCACGAATGTCCATAAACCGATTTGAAGTTGCCTTAAATTTAGGATTTTAGTAAATTCATAAAAGTCAAGAGTGGTTGGCCCCCGAAATTATTATCATATTTAGGATATTAATAGAATGAGCAAGAACTTTACAGTTTGGAAGGAATTTTTTCGTAGATAAATTAAATTAGAATGAATGGGACCTGTTGCTTGTATGTCCACTTCCTTCTGAACTACTTTCCCTTCGTAATTTATTTTGATAATATTATCTCATGCTTACCTTTGTATTGGTAAATAAGCAAAGACGTGATTTTTTTATAAGCATTGTTGATGAATTGTTTGTTAGAATTTCGTTAATAATATTTCATTTGGTGATTACTTAAAGAGTATATTATGTTACAACCTGATGGATGGTTGCCTAAGTTGCAGCAAAATTTGGGGTAGTATGTTACAATTTACTGACATTTTTCGTAAAACATCAGTTTCTAGCTAACATATACAGTTGTGTTGTGATATTGAAACAATCTTCTGCTAAATGTCAGACTGAGTTTCTTTGAGATATGCGTATGTTCCTTGTTCCTTTCTTCCTGTTTATCTCCCAACTACTCCTAGAACATGCCTTGCCTTATTTTGCTGTCAGTTTTGAGCATATATGTTCTGTGTATTCCCTCCTACCTCTAGTTATGTGTACATATTAGTCTTTCTGCTCTTGATTTCTAACCATGAGCAGTTTTGATTTTCAGGCATCGTTTAGGATCACTGCAACTGGACAAGTTAAAGAGTCTAATCATTCTGCACAAATTGTTAAGAAGATAAAGCTAGTCGGCTACCCCTGCAAGATTTTTAAGAAAACTGCACTGATCAAAGACATGTTCACTTCAGATCTTGAAATAGCCAGGTTTGAAGGTGCTGCTATTAAAACTGTTAGCGGAATTCGTGGACAGGTGAAGAAGGTATGACCGTGTATAAGTGGATATATATGCTTTAGCTTTTTATGGAACTATTCTTGTGGGCTGTTGCATAACATAATTTGTCTCTCAAGGTGCAACTGCATTTTCTGTAAAATCTTTGTTAATCTGTGATGTCATGGTCATTGTCCATTACTGATATATAAAAAATCCCTAGATACATGAGGTTTTTAAAAAAAAAAAACATTTCTGAATCCTGTAGGCTCGTTTGATTAATAATTCATTAATGTTGAACAGGCTGCAAAAGAAGAAATTGGTAACCAATCTAAGAAAAAGGGAGGAGTTCTTAAAGAAGGAATTGCTAGGTGCACCTTTGAGGATAAAATTTTGATGAGTGACATTGTTTTTTTGCGCGCATGGACTAAAGTTGAAGTCCCTTGCTTTTACAATCCTTTGACAACAGCTTTGCAACGTCGTGACCAGCCCTGGGAAGGAATGAAAACAGTAGCTGAACTGAGGAGAGAACAAAATCTCCCAGTTCCTGTCAACAAAGATTCACTTTACAAGGTAATATTTGATTTGTGCCACCCATATGTACGTCAGTCACATTTATAATTTCCTGATATTTGAGTCTCCAGTGAACTCATTTGCTTTTCTTTTAAAACAGCCAATTGAAAGGAAGGTTAGGAAGTTCAACCCGCTGGTTATCCCCAAGTCATTACAGGCAGCTCTCCCTTTTGCATCTAAGCCTAAGAATACTCCAAGTCGAAGGCGGCCACTACTAGAGAATCGTAGGGCTGTTGTCATGGAGCCTCATGAGCGGAAAGTTCATGCACTTGTTCAACATCTGCAGTTGATTAGAAATGACAAGGTATATGCGTGTCCTGACTAGAGCTCGCTCATACGACAGCTAGGAAGTTCTTTCTTTATTCTTGAATATATATTTTAGGCTTTACATTGAACTCTTTGAATATCATTAAAAAGTGAAATTTAAATATGCATATCTTCCTTGATGTTTTTCTTTGTCCGCTGTTTTTCCCTGGCCCGTGGTCTGCTGAATGCAGTAACCTACCTAACCAATCTGTTTGTTCGGTTCGGTATTGAAAAAAAAGTCAATTGTATTCCTGTCAGATATTTCGTATCAGATATTTGTCAGTTACTGAAGTTATCTTATTATTTTTTTCCTTGTGCAGATGAAGAAGCGGAAGCTCAAAGAAGATGTGAAGCGGAAATCCCATGAAGCAGAAAAGGCAAAGGAAGACCTGATTACCAAAAAGCGACAGAGAGATGAAAGACGTGAGAAATATCGTCAAGAGGACAAGTTAAAGAAGAAAATGAGAAGAAATTCAGATGACTGATCATCATCCCACACTGTAGGCATGGTTTTTCCAGCGATTTTGTATTCTGCGTCGGGTTTGCTTTTCCTGTCTGCCAATCTATATGGTGTAATGCTTTCCTATCATGTCCTTTGATTGAGAAACCTTTACACAGTTTTGTAGATTGTACTAATTATTATTACTACTAGTTGATTAAATACAATTTTTGTATTTGTGACTCGAGAACAAATACTCAATGAATAGCTAAGAACTGAAACAGAAGCTAAACACTCGTGGCACATAAAAGTAATAGTTTGAAATTACGTTTGTTGCACACAACTAAATCAATCCGACTTTAAAACACTTACTCGCCGTAAATATTCTACTCTCACCGCCAAAGAAAGATTCCACCAACTTGTACAGTTGTACCTGTATTAGTATTTAGTACCAAGTACAAGAAGTACATGATCTAAATTTTTTTTATGGAAATACTGACTGATTTGTGCCTAAAACAAACTTTCGGGATTTTGATATTTTATTATAAAAAATTCAAGACGTGAGCCGAATACTAAATTTATCTTCTGGGGAGAACTACTACTGTGGCGAAACTTACCAGTTACAACCTGCAGCAAAAGCGCATCAGAAGTTTGGAACAACAAATATTTAATTAAATGTTTTATATTTGGTTATCTTCGTTAAATAATCAAAATTCTCTCTTACTACTTATCTTTTTGAAGAAATTCCCTCGCTATTTACCATTGTAAAATATCAAACCTTTTTAATTTCAATAAAAATTGCTTTTGACTCCGTAAATAATACTTTCAAGTCCCATTTTACACTCTTTTGACTTTTTACATCTGCGAAAAAAAATTGATTTATATTTTTAACTTTTTGTCAATACAAATTTATGAATTAAATTTTATTTGAAAAAGAAAATTTAAAACTTAAAAATATTTTCTAAATACCTTAATTTACTTGTAAAAAGCGAAGAAACAAGAGTTGTAGTAAAAAAGATAAAAATTGCAAACTTGCAACTCGACCCTCATAGGGTTAACTTTTTAACTATAGTTACAAACCATCCATCTTTATCTCATAATCATCCCCGTATATAATATTTACTAGCCTATTGCGATACACAGATTGTTTTTAACATTCGATAGTTTTTAATAATATATTTTATAATATAATTTTTAATAGTTGAAAAATAAATCGAATAATATAATAAATTATAACAATATATATTTTATAATAATTTGAGACTTGATTGAAAATAAATAATATAATATAATATATTATTTAAATAAAGAATATAAAAATTTAAATATAATAAACTGTTGACGGGGTTCGAACCCTAAATCCATGAGAGCAGAGCAGTTTAAATATTAATATAATAATATTTTATTATTGTATTCAATGGTTCTCATTTTTTTAACTTTAGATCTGACGGTTGTTATTTGTCGTACCAGATAACTGTACCGAGTAACTACCAAATAGAAAGTGTTCTACTTATAATAGTATATCATAAATAAATAGATAGATAAATATATCAAGCGTGTGATGTACTCCACTAGATATTTATACCAATGTACTGGATAAACACTTATCAGTCAAATCAGTCAAAATTAGTACTAAGACTAAAAAAAGCTCAAAGAACATACCTAAATAGTAAAATTATAGTACAGACAGAGATTATGTATATAAGGTATAATTTTAAAAATGGGGAAAGGAGTGGCATCAACTAGGGTTAGCTTGAAGAAGAAAAATGGGGAGAAAGAAATTAGAAATCAAGCGAATTGAAGACAAAATTAATCGACAAATTACTTTCTCCAAGAGAAGAAGTGGGTTGTTTAAGAAAGCCAAGCAACTCTCTGTTCTTTGTGATGTCCAGATTGCAGCTATTGTGTTCTCTAACCGTGATAAACTCTATGAGTTTTCGAGCGCCAATAGGTAATCTACCTTTCATCTTTTTGCTTGCTTGTGCTCGTTGACGTATATCTGTTTTGCCTTGCGTTTTAATCATGATTTTTTCGATGTTTTTTACTAATAATCTGCTAAAACTTGTATAATTTCTTTGTGGGAGCAGGTCTTTCTTTTAAAAAAAACGACTTAATATTGGTCAGACAAGATATATGTTCACATATATGCATGTTATTTAGACTGCAATGTCTCTTGCAATTTAAATATTGTTGTTCTCTGTTTTTGTATAGACGATTTTATGCTTCATGTATTATTTTATATAATTTTATCTATAACTATATCTATGTAGAAGTGTTTTAAAAATTCTGAAAACTTTCAACAGATACAGGTGCCTGTATCACTAAAGTCTACAGTCAAGTCAATTTGTTTGTAAATTACAATGATATATTGTTTATCAAATAATCAATTAAAAGACTAGATCAGATAATTATTTACTCTATAAAGTTCAATTTTGGGAAATTTTATTTCCGGGATAGATTTTAATTTCCAGAGCAAACAAAGATGAAATGACAAAACTGCCCTTCTGCATGAAAAATACTACTGTCCCACTGAATTTTATATATTACTTTTTGGCACGCTTTTCAATTCTCATTTAAAACATAACTCCACAATATTTTTTTAATTTTTTTTCCTGTTTATTCAATTTTTTTTTTAAAAAAATATTATAAAACTACACTTTATAGAAGTCTCGAATAAATAATGAACGTATATTATTCCATGGGACGGAGTTAGTAACAGCTAAGAAGAAAATAAATGTGAGGATAATTTTGTCTTTCCTCTTTTTGTTCTGAAAGTTAAAAATAGGTCAAATTTAAAAAGGAATCGGGTCAAATTACACATTACAAGCAAATAGGTCAAGTTCTAAAACAAATCAGGCCACTCATATCAATATGAAAATCAATAAGAATATATAAATTTGTCAATCTGAATGAACAATCAACAACCAAAAAGAACATGAATTTGGGGGTAATTTTGTATTTCCCCTTTTTTACTTTTAAGTTAAAAATATGTCAAATTCAAAAATAAATAAGATCAAATTACACATTACAAGCAAATAAGTCAAATTCTAAAATGAATCAGGCCATTCATATCATGAAAAACTAAAACTGCCCTTACGAATGAACAATCGACAATTAAAAAGAAAAATAAATTTGAGGGTAATTTTGTCTTTCCCCCTTTTTTCTCCGAAAGTTAAAAATAGGTCAAATTAAAAAAAAACTGGTTAAATTACACATTACAAGCAAAATGGTCAAATTTTAAAATAAATGGAAAGATAAAACTGCCTTCTGAATGAACACTTCTGAATGAACAATTAACAGTTAAAAAGAAAATAAATTCGAGGGTAATTTTGTCTTCTCATTTTTGCTCCAAAAGTTAAAAATAGGTCAAATTCAAAAAGAAATCAGGTCAAATTGCACATTAGAAGCAAATAGGTCAAATTCTAAAACAAATTAGGCCACTCATATCAGGGAAATCCTCAACTGCACCCTTCTACTTTTTATTTTTTTA
This sequence comes from Apium graveolens, assembly GCF_009905375.1. Taxonomy (NCBI): domain Eukaryota; kingdom Viridiplantae; phylum Streptophyta; class Magnoliopsida; order Apiales; family Apiaceae; genus Apium; species Apium graveolens. Next base: position 215,778,783 of record NC_133654.1, read on the forward strand.
TAAATTTTAAGTAAATACAAAATTTAACTAAACAGTTTTAATGGCCATTCAAATTTTATGTTTTCCACATTTTCAGTACCTGTATCAATCTATTACAATTAAAAATATTATCATCAAAATTTTTGAACAAAATATAATTTGAAACTTAAGTATCGGAAAGAATTTTCTTTAAAATATCATTGTTCTTTTAACTTTTTCAACAAATACTATTATTTTTTTTAACATCTACATGTGGTACCGTTAACGTCAAACTAACGTTTAGGTAGGGCTGAGCATTCGGTTCGGTTAACCGAATACCGAACCGAAATTACCGAAATAATTCGGTTCGATTACTGAACCGAAATAATTCGGTTATGATATTTTGTGTTATTCGGTATTTCGGTTATTTCGGTAAAAAGGTATTTCGGTTTTTTCGGTTTTTTTACCGAAATAACCGAATTACCGAAATTACCGAAATATATATTATAATATATATTTATATATTTATTATATAAATATATAAATATATGTATTATATTTTATTATTTTTCCTATTTTGCTAACCCAGGTCTTTTTTTAAGTTCAATTATGAGTTATCTATCCGCTATTTTGCTAGTGATTATATTTTCATCTCTTTTTCCTACATATTTTGAAAAAAGATAATTGTCAAGGTGTAATTTCCGTTAACATGTAGAAGCAAGCAGATCATTAATTGTTCAATAAAAATAGCAAAATTTTTATCTTAAAATTTAATTTTCTTGTAATTCGGTTTTTTTCTTCAGCTTTCGGTTTTAACCGAAATAATTAATTCGGTTCGGTAAATAACCAAAATTATTTCGGTTCACTAATCGGTTATGATTTTCCTCCTTATTCGGTATTCGGTTACCGAATAATATTCCGGTTCGGTTCCCGAATTACCGAATACTCAGCCCTACGTTTAGGTAACAAAATGAGATAATACATATAGATAATATATATAGAACTTCAAATACAAGGTATCAATCATAAGTCAAAATTGCGAAATGGCACAACTTGAAAAAGGGAAAAACAGAAGGGCACCGTTGAAAGTTTCCTTAACTTAAATGTTATTTTGTACAAATTTATTTTCCGGCATCTTGGAAAAGATCTCGTACACGTTAGAGCATTCATAATAAAAAATACTATATTTTAAATCCTCTCTCTTTTATATCATTTTTAGCACCCATTTTTCAATAACACTCCAATGGTTAGATATCCAAGATGTCAATTTCACTAATTCAATAAAAAAAATGCACAAGCCAAGTATATTAGAGAAATGAAATTTTATGCATCATTGAGACCATAAGTGAAGTAGGATAGGATGACAACTTTTGGTACCCCAAGTTGGCACCTCATCAACTCATTTGGCACCCCAATAACATCTCTCAACTCCAATGGAGTGCTATCAAGACACGTCATGCCACGTGCCGTTGAAACTCCTCTTGACACCCTCCATTGGAGTACATTTATACTTTCACATAGAAATAGAGAGTACGAAGAGAGAGTATGAGTTCTCACAAGAGGCTCACTTAAGAATGGGACGGCAGTGGTCAATTGTCAAGCTTCTTGGACGTAGTACACTGGAATTGGAATTCCAAGTCCCACAATGAACAGCGGTAAAACACCACTCTGTTGTTCCAACAGCCAACTATTTACTTTTTACGATTAAATTGACCCAATTTTGACTGAAAATTTCACATAGTATAATATCGAAAATACTTATAAAATTAATATCATTATAAAGTATGTTTAATCTACTTTTATATGTATATTTTAATTTTTTAAAATGATGAAAGAATGAGTTTTTATTTACAGTCAAAGTTGAGTCAATTTGACTATCAAAAATCAAACAAGACAGATAAATTGGGACGGAGGGAGTAGTATGCATTACCAATTTACATATACAATATGAAATGATTTTAATTCTTAAATCACGTTTTTCTCGATGAGAAAAAATACACCAGCATGTAATGTCCATGCATCCTTCTCATTTGCTTCTAAAATTGTCCCCATATTGAACAACAAATACCTTTGAATTTTTTCATTCTTTACTCCACATCATTCTCCTTTCATTTGTAAAAAATGTTGTCCACGAGCTTTATAAAATTTTAAATACACGAATGAGTAGATTTGACGTAGAACTTAAAAACATCAAATTTCCAACACATGAACGATACCCTTGAAAAAAATCTCGAAAGAACAATATATCTCGATGCCAACATATCTTTTATGTTCCAAAACAATCTCAATTATCAACACTAGCATCACACTGTATTTTAAAAAGTTTTATTTTTTGGGCAAATCTTGTGTAAGAGTAATTAACAATTGACCATGACCCTTTTATTATATTTCATACTTCTCATTCAAAAATAAATTCTCCTTCAGTGCTCCAAGTATACCTAAACCATGAAGTTTTCACGAATCTATCAAATTTTCAAGGCATATCCAATCTAATGTGGCATGTATCTATAACAGCTACATCAAACAAGACTTGAACTTTGAGTTCACATATTTTAAAAAGATTTGTGCTTATTTTATTAACTCTACATTTCGTCATCACTTAGTAATGCAATTTGTAGAGTTTTGAATGTGATGTATGCTAGTTGAGCTTCTCAACCAATGTAGTAGACATACCAACAAATAGTAACAAGTTAAGTTTAAATTTTAAACAATAAAATTTTTGTTGTACATTTATAATAAGAAAACCTTATTACCTATTTATAACTAAAATCCGTGCCCACACTGGATTATAACATGTGAGATGCACAGATAATGTTTTATATTTTATATTTTACTGTTCATATTTTAATAGATATTTTTATTAGCAGAGAACATATTATATAAGATAATAAAATAAAATAATTTATTTTATTGAAATTTTGAACCCTGGTCATTTTGCTCGTATCTTAAGAATGGATAACATAAATATTTGATTATAATATGTTGTTGACGGAGTTCGAAACTTAAACCTTTAGAAGTAGTTTATAAAATAAATAATAAAAGTATTTAAATTATAATATCGTATTTAAGGGGTTTGGACCTTTAACCTCTAAGAATAGTTTAAATATTAAAATAAAGAATATTCTTTTATATTATATCTAATAGTTCTCATTTATTTTCTTAAATCTAATGATTGTTATTTACTATACAACAGAGGCAATGATTGTTATTTTATTTACAATACATATTTATTGTATAAATTCAATGATTCCGATTATATTTGTTATTTTTGAGCACGGTTGGATAGCTCAAGTGGTAAAGGGCTTATCCTCTGTCGTCCCAGATCCTGGGTTCGATCCTGGCTCACCCCGAGAATTGTTGAGAACAGATACTCATTTGTAAGGCTGTAAGCCAAAATTAGTCAAAAAAAAAAAAAAATTAAATTAAATTATGAGAATATTGGGGGTGGCTGAGAATCGAACATTGATCCTCCTGCCAGATACCATGTTAAGTAACCAGTCCTAAAACCTTAAGGTATTAAAGGAAGGCCCAACCGGAATATTGGTCAAAAGTCGGGTGAGACAATTTAATCGGCCAAAACGGTCAACAATCAAATTCATGAAAGTATATGACCCGAAAAACCTAATACTAAATATTCGGGATTAATTGGCCAATTAATCAGTAGACGGGTGGGTTTTGTCTCGATTAATCGGAAATTGAGTCAAAAACAATATTTTTTTTTAAATTGGTCTATATAATTTTTAAAAACTGGTTACTAAACTCCGTGGTGTGGTCCATCTGCTGAGCAATTTTTAAATCTTTAGGAACCATTTATGCTATGCCTTTCCGCGTGTCTTTATTGAGCTATATTAGAGTCGGTAGCCATTATGCTCTTCTCTCATGCTTTTCTTCATTCACGGTTCGATGTCCGAGTGTGATAGTGTAACGGCCCAGTCCTACATCGAGTAAATTTAGGATTTTAGTTCAGTTTATAAGGTAGAGTACTAGTAAGTGAACCAACAAATTATGATATTTTGGGGACTGTAGTGGGCTTTTAGATTACCCATGCCGGTTGCATTTATAGTTTGGATTAATTGGGACTTAGAATCATAATTTTCCCAATTTTTGAAAAATATTTTGGATTTGACTTGGTCTTCCACATATCGGAAAGATCTTTTGAAACAATCCAGAATCAACGAATTCCGACTTAGGGAATTCCGACTTAGGATGAATTTGCTACAATTTTCATAAGATTGCTCGTATCGGAAAAATCTTTTCCAAAAAGTCCATGATCGAGGAATAATATGCATATATAATGTTAGAAAACTCTAAATCTAAGTTTATTAATTATTCGTTTCAAATATAATCGATATTTAAGGTCTATTATTCTAACTCAATTTTAATTCCTAATATTCATCAAATTTTGATCTTTTTTATTATTATTTAAAAAATTACGAAATATTACCCCTAGGAAAACCACACCGATCCATCTCAAACTTAGTGGCCGTATGAGAAAGTAGCTTGACGCAAAGATATGAAAGCACCATAAAAAATTTTAAATGGTTTTTAAGACCTGCAAAAGCTCATATTGGACCAAGTACAGGAACTGATGTAATCGTGGGAAATAAACTGAAAATTTTACGGGGGTTGCTTACATCGATCATATACCCGTGAAGTACGACCGGAGAGTAGACCTAGACCCGACAATCACGACATTAAATTTAGTGTTTGCATTCTATTTTTATGTACACAAAATAAGAAAGTACATGAACATTAAAGTATTTGATATGTTAAAATCTTCTGAATCACCTTGCATCATATATTTACTTCTAACAGAATAACATTTTTTCATGATGTTAAAGATATGATATAATATAATATCTAAAAATTGCACTGGGAAATAGCCATACAGATCAGGCTTAGGCAACAAACCTTTATGGCTTAGCACTTTTATAGTTTAAGTATGGTAAAAAAACCTTCGTCAATCATAAGGAGCTTAAGCAATGTGTCCCTAAAAATCCTAAAAACGATCCAAATTAAAGTCAATGAATTTCGAGCATACATATTGTAGAAGTTCGATTTTCCTATATTTTTGTCATCTTTATCCGTCGATAATCTAAAATTCTTAAGTATTTCTTAAGTGCTACAAGCATTGATCACTTCTTAAAAGCTTTTTTGTTCTTTTAGCTGCATAACTTGTTTTATACCCCCAATGTGAACATAAATATTGACCTTGAATATTACTAATAGTAGTATTACTTCAATCAATAATAATATGTAGTAATAAACAATTGTTTAGGATACTTTTTTTTTTCTTTTTTGTTCGCATGATCATCAAATTTTTCTAGTTCGACTACTGGGTTACTCATAGATTTTACTATGCATGCAGCAGTTTGGCTGCAATTCTTCAACAATACCATGATGTCTCTGATGCAGATGGGAAAGAAGCCACTGGAATTCATGAATATAAGGTAATGACATGCTCATATTACTAGATCTTTTTGTGAACATACTTTAGATATTTAAGATATCTGCAGTCTCAAATTTAGGTACATCGACTAGACGTTGTTATATCTAGATTATATTGATATAATTTACTTCTTTCATATTCTTCCTCTGTGTTTGTTTAAATTGTCTTGTATAATAGATTCTTCTTTTTGATTTTTTCTTAAACCTCTTTGCTTTTTATAATTATTACATCCACATTTGTTTTTATTCTCTGTAAGTTTGCGTACATCTCTGTTTTAAATTCTCTACAAGTAATTATTAGTATGATAGAAATTAGAGTGCACCTAAATGTCTATTGAGAGTTCAATATATCAGTCGTGAGAAGACTTATATTGACATAATTTACTTATTTCATTTTCTCCCCCGTGTGTTTAAATTGTCTTGTATAATAGATTCTTCTCATTTGTTTCTTTTTCTAAAACTTTTCTTTGGTTTTTATATATGTTATATTAAACTTGTTAAAAAATAAAAAAAAAGGATAATCAATTCATACGTCTTGAACTATAGGTCATTTTTGGTCAAGGTCCTTGAACTAAAAAATCATTGTTCACATACTTTAACTTCCCAAAAATTTGATTAGCATCCCTCCGTCTGAATTTGACTAACGTCCGTCCATTAGTCAATAGGGTTATTTAACTTCTTGAATTTTGGGCTTTTGATTTGTTGATGCAATGATGAAATTGTGGATATAAGAAGTTTCAAGAGGTCAAACTGAAAAGATCTATCTAGGTTTCTATGGCGTTAGATGTGTGCAATCTTGTTGGTTGATTTGTACCGATCTAGAAGCAACTTTAAAGTTTTTCGGGTTGGTTAAATGATAATTCAGGGAACTGATACACTATCATTTCTAATCTGAAGACGTGGAATGTAATTTGTGAATTGAAATCATAATAATTTTTGCTTCATAATTGATATTTTAAGGAACTGATACAATCTAGATTGTTGATTTAACATGGAATGTTAATTTGTGAATAGAAGTTGGAACATACAAGTAGTCGGGCGAATGGAAATTACTTGCAAAGATTTGAAAGGCAAGTACCCTCCAACTCTCCTATCTGAATGTTAACGGATAATTATTTTTGCGATAAGATACGGCTGACGTAAGTCTCAATCCTATCTAGGTACCTAGATGAAGTGAACTTAGATGAACTCAATGTGGATGATCTTGCTCAGCTACAGAAAGAAATGGAAACTTCACTGGCACAAACAAATGCAACCAAGATCTCAATCAATGTATGAATATTTACACTTAATATCTAAATTGTTTTGCAAAATATGTTTTGTCATATGTATATATACTTGATATGTTCATTATTTTGCATATTCATGAAAAATAATTGTCCGACATCATTCTTCAATAATTTCCTTGTCTTTCACTCTTATACCCTTGCATTCTGTATTACCTCATATTATTTTTTATAATTTTATACTCTTTTGCATGACTAATTCTCTTGTTCCTAATTTCCTAAATCTCAACAATATCATCTCATTTGACTTTGAAAGGATGGAAATTTTCTTTATGCCAATTAGACATATATCGAAAATGAGGTTATTTGCACTCCTACTTAGAAACTTTACGGTGGGCCTACTGAACAATTTAGTGCTCTTTTTAAGGTTCGGAAGATGGTCCCCAGCGCTTATGGAAAATTTGGCGCTTCTTAGTCGGACAACTTATTACATTTTGACGACATTGTTTTGATAAAATATTCCTCATTTATAACATCTCTATAATTTTATAAGATTACCTTTTCGGAAAACTAATATGCCAGGATCAAATTTGAATTTGAAACTGGTGATCCATCCAAACTCAATCATAAATTTTAGTTTTTACTTCCATTATTAGCCTATATGTCTAGAACAGAGAACTCCTACTCTCAAAGAGACAAAGAGACTGAATGTTAATTGAAGTAAGAGTTGTGTCATTATTCAAAACTTAAACTAGTAAATTATCAGATTCTAAAGAACCAAGTACTAAATTTATGTTTAGGGATCAAGAATTGTCGAGGCCCATGGATATACGATTCGTTTCTGGCCCTATTGATCCAAACAAACAAAGATTATTTTGGGATTTGAATTTAGATTTAGAAAAAAAAAGATCTAGAATTTAAGAAATACTAAAAAAATTCAATTCAAAATGCATCTTAGACCCCCTTTTACTACCAGAAAATATATATCATATTGTGACAACCCGGGTCAAATACCGAGTCTTTATCGAAAAACGGGTCAACTCCCGATTCTGAGTCTGAAATAAGCCGAAGCCTACTGTCCCAAATGCGGCCAACTTGGGCAACGACTAGCCCACTACAGCCTCCAAAATATCATGATTTGTTGGTGGGTGCAAATAGTAGTAGTACTTTGTCTTATAAACTAAACAGAAGTCCCTCGATACCTAAACTCCTAACGTCCTTGTCAAGCCAGAACAGACAACCCATAGGTCCGGATCTTTGCCTCTCTAGCCATTTGGGATAATACCGGCTGGTTTCGTGTCCCCTCCTCCGGATCTCTGTCCACTGTGGGATAATACCACCAGCCTTCGTGTCCCTACCTCCGACAACTTGACAAATCAAGCTTTCGAGAGTCAGATTTAATACCATATGTGACAACCCGGGTCAAATTACTTTGTCTTATATACTAAACAGAAGTCCCTCGATACTTAAACGTGTCCCCTCCTCCGGATCTCTGTCCACTGTGGGATAATACCACCAGCCTTCGTGTCCCTGCCTCCGACAACTTGACAAATCAAGCTTTCGAGAGTCAGATTTAATACCATATGTGACAACCCGGGTCAAATTACTTTGTCTTATATACTAAACAGAAGTCCCTCGATACTTAAACTCCTAACGTCCTTGTCAAGCCAGAACAGACAGCCCATAGGTCCAGATCTTTGCCTCTCTAGCCATTTTGGGATAATACCGGCTGGTTTCGTGTCCCCTCCTCCGGATCTCTGTCCACTGTGGGATAATACCACCAGCCTTCGTGTCCCTACCTCCGACAACTTGACAAATCAAGCTTTCGAGAGTCGGATTTAATACCATATGCGACAATCCGGGTCAAATCCCATGCCTTTTTTGAAGTCCGAGATAAGCCGAAGTCTAATATCCCAAATGCAGCCAACTTGGGCAATGAGTGACCCACCACAGTCCCCCAACAGATCATGATTTATTGGTGGAAGTATCATGATTTATTGTTGCAAGTAGTAGTATTACTTTGTCTTATAAACTAAACAGAAATCTCAAATCTGCTCGATGTGGGACTGGGGTGTTATACATATAAATATAATAGTAACACTCCCCTCGTTCCATTCCTATGCCAACTATAGTTTTGATACCATGTTAAGTTATTGATTATCATAAAGCCTTTAGGTATTAGGAGGAGGACTTCTTGAATTTATTATTATATTATAACAATATTACAACTTTGCGATTTATATCTGAAACTCGAATATATTCTTCTCACATCTTTGCCGGTGTTGTATATCTTAGCTACCTGTATCACTAACTTCTGTTTTTCATTATGACTCAACATCCCAATTGCTGCAATATATCTTATTTAGTGAAACAAACTAATTGTATACATATGATATATGTTGTCCACCAAGGGGCATCAGTGATGTTGGATTCATTATATTTCTTTTTTTGTGGATACCTAGTTCAATCCGATCCAATCCAAAACCCGATGGTTTGGATTTAACAGTTTTATTTTGAAACCCGAAAATATTTGGATTTTACAAAAACCGAACTATACCTAGCATTTGCTATCCCTATCCATGTTGGCCATTAACTCGCGAAATTATTTAGCTATCTTGATACCTCATATGCTATCTTTAGTGATTATGGTGATTTAGTTCTGTCTAGAGGCAGAAAATCATGGTTTATCCGAATTCTCTTGTAGTGAACAAGTTTATGCTAGTCACTCCACAAATGCACCTCTTATGTTATATCTGAACATGTCTGTCTCGATCTGAACTAAGCTCTTGGGACGTATCTAAATATATTTACATGTGAAGTCCTATTGGATGCGATTGCAAGTACAGTACAAGTTAAACCTTATATACTTGTGTACTATCCAATATGCAAGGTATCTAGTTATATCATATTAATTTTTACTTGCTGTGCAGACGCAACAGATGATGGCACCACTAACCACTCTCCAGGAGAAGGTAACCCTCATTCCACGACTACATATGGTTTCTTAAGATTGTCGATTTTTTGAAAAGCATTTCAAAACCTCTTGGAGCGAACTACATTTGGGACACCAGATTTAGTGAAGTATTTACTCGTAGCATCTGTCATGTATTCTGCAAGGTCAATTCCTATGCTCTGTTTTAATATTTAACATCCTAGTACACTTTAAATGATCAAAATGAACAATTGCATTCTGTTAAATTCAATTCCACTGATTCAAGAAATTGATTACCATAAGAAAATAGAAAGAATAAATATCTAGTGCATTTGCAGAGCATATTTGGGTCTTAGTCAATTTTATGAAACCTCATTTTGTCAAAGTAAGATGTACGGACTACCTCAGACAAGCAGTATGCATACATGCATGCACATCAACATCAAAACAGATAAATTTATATAACAAAGGAAATCGTAATATGACTTGTAGCTTTGCTAACCTCCGTGCAGGAAAAACTTGTGAGAGAAGAAAATGAGCTCTTGGTACGGCAGGTAGATATGAAGTGCCAATTGTGTACCTGAACATCATCATTGCATGTATATTTAAATTATACAAACAAGCAGCCCCCGGGTATGGTTCATTAACTTATGTTCTGTTACAGATAGCTGCAATTGAAAAAGAAAAAATAGCTGCAAAGGAGAAAAACAAAAACAGAAAGGGAGATATGAACTTACACAACCTTGCAGTTACCGACACAAATCCTCCCAAATTGCAGCAAACACTAATGTTGCTTTTTTAGTAGAATATTCCATCCATCGTCAAGAAGGACAAGCTGCAGGTACCCACTGAAGCATCTCAGAATTGTTGTTTGCAGAAGCTCTGTATGCAAACCCGCCTTATTTCTGAATGCCAAGATGTTAATTTCCAGGGTCTTATCAAAAATAAACTTAATTAAGTGTTGAAATTTGTTTTTCTATTTGCTCTGAAGTGTTTGCGCGTTTGGTCTTTTAAATAAAAAGTTTGTGTAAACTGCTTTTCTTGTTGTGTCTGTATTGTTTACTTGGTTTAATAAAAAAAAATGTTGAGTGAACTCTGTTTTGCTTGTTCTCTGTATCCTTTGCTGAGATTATTGTCATCTTCATTTATTTCCAAATAGTGTTGGAACTATGGCTTTCTCGAAAATCTTAAAATAGTTAATACTCCCTCCGTCCTTTTCAATTGTTTACATTTTTTAGATTACATTTTTTAGAGAGTGTCCGACACGCATTTTAAGGTGCATATAAAGTATAGTTCTGTAATTTTTTTTTACAATTTTTTTTTTCTGAATAAAAATTAAAACATTCAACTTTTATTTAAAGAAAGAAAATTGTAAAAATAAGTTACTTAACTATATTTTTTATGCACCTTAAAATGCGTGCCGGACACTTCTTCAGAAATGTAAACAACAATTGGAAGGGACTGAGGGAGTATATGATAAGAAAATTAAAGGAAATAGACTATTAAGAGCAAGTCCAACAGCTTCCCTGAACTTACTCTTAACTTCAAATATCAAATATAAGAAAAGAAGAAGAAAGGTGAGATTAGATCATTAGATCTGATTGAAAGAGAAGTCGCTCACGCACTTTTGTACTGATTTCAATTAAGTATAATATAATATATGGGATACATTCAGGGAGAGTTTGATGTTACAAAATTCTCATTATAAGTAAATAGAGAGGTGATACAGGTTCTTCTGCATATGATCTTATTGTGTAAATGAGGAGTGCTAACAGGTTATAAAAAATAATTTTAAAATGACGTGATAAAAAATAATTTCAAAATAATGTAATATATGAGGTATATTTTACTAATTGCACAATGACCGGACATGTCAGACGGCATTTTGTAATATTTGCGATCAATTTTAAATACCTAACATTTTTCCTTGGAAAAAATTAATTGAACTTTTTTTCATTAATATATGTTTCATTTAACTAGTGGAGAATATAAATTGTTTGAGCAAAATTAGGAATGAAAAAGAAGAAGCGGGAGGATCATAAACTCACCGAAAACGGCCAAACCCTATATTCCAGAACATTCTAAAAGATTGATTGTATTATCAAAATAATGTTAGTCGGTAGACAGAAAAATATTCAATAGTGTATCATCCTTTCCTAAAAAAACAATAGATAAAAGGTATCAAATAAATGTTTTTAATTTGATACATTTATTTGTTATGGTACATTTTTTTTTTATTTTAAAGACATTATGGGTGATTAGCTTTTTTAACCCAAGAGCTGTTAGCTTTGGTTTCCCCAGTAGACAATCCAAATTAGTAAATTACTGTTTACTCAAACATTGAAAAACTAAAAACTCACTTTATCAAAACAAATTAAAGACACACAAAATAGATATATAATAAGCTGAACAAGTAATATACATAATTATTATCTTCGAGAAGTAACTCTTTATCTGCATGCATATATATATATATATATAGTTTTGGGAAGGCAGAAACTCTGTACTTTAACAAAAAACATGATAGATATGGTGAAGGACTTATATGATACATGAACATCAGAGCACAAATCCTATATCGATGGATAGAGTACTCAGTACTGTACGAAACTTCTACTGTTTTATGTCTGCAGGTGAAGCATTCTTCATCTGTGGATGGAAAGACTATAATTATATGGACTTAAATGATTAACATATGAACATGCATGCATCATCTGTACTAACACATGGATCTATAGACTGCTATAATGACTTACTGTTTGTCATCTGGAGTGTAAGAAGCTTCTTGATCTTTCATTCAAGAGGTATTCATCTGCTAGCAAGCAAATATTAAGAGTTAAGCAACTCAAATGATGAAAATAGCTGTGTGGTAAACACAAAAGCACATATGTACACGCAAAACATGTTTGAGTATTATAAAACTAAAAGAACATAATGTCGATGTTAAGGCGACGTAGATGATCATCTTGGGACTTGATATTAAACAAAATAAAATGATAAAGGAGTATAAAATAGATAAAACTAGGGAATGGTGCACTTAGTACGTGACAAATAGTGCTGGCCAAGTGTGCGGTCCGTGCGTGCCGGGCCGGGCCGCACACAGGTTGAACACTCGGTATTTAAATACTGAACCGGACCGCTGAATTACGAACCGGGCTCGGGCCGGGTTTGAACCGTTAAAACAGGACTCGTAACCGAACCGAACGAACCGAACAAATTCGCGGGCGAGCCGTGTGTGCGGGCTGTGCGGGTTGAATTCGTGTGTGCGGGCTGTGCGGGTTGCGGGCTCGTGCGGAAACCGAAAGAATTCGTAAGTTGAATTCGTGTGCGGCTCGTGAGTTGAGTTGAATTCGTGAGTTGAGCAGAAACAGAAAGCCGAGAGGGCATCTAAAGCCGAAGAGAACAAGCATCTAGAAGCCGAAAGAAATACTAAAGCATATGCTACGGAGAAGGCTCGCTTAAAGGCACTTAAGAAGGCAGACAATGAAAAAAACATTGATGGAGTCTAAGAAAGAGGTCGAGGAAGAGAACAAAAAGGCGGTAGCCTTGAAGAAATGAGGATAGCTGAACCTGTTATTTAGATTTCTTTTTTAAAACTTATTTACTATGTTGAATTTCGTCTTTAGTAACAGATGTTTGTTTTGATTAAATGCTTTTGGGTTCTCTTGAAATATTTCAGATATATGCAATCTTTGTAAATTAAACTATGTACAATTTCGCATGTTATATTTAACTCATGATAGAAATGGTATTTCGAGTTTTTAAAAAAACTAGATAAAGCTTTTTAGTCAAGCTTCGGGGAAAAGAATTATTTCAGTAATGAAAAAAATACTCGGGCCGTGCGGGCTCGTGCGGGCTGTGCGGGTTGAGTGGCTCGTGCGGCTCGTGCGGGCTTGGCTCGTGCGGGTTCGTGCGGGCTCGTGCGGTTCCGGGTTCATGATTTTACAATTCGTATTCGGTTCATGTAATTTAGCGAGTTGGGCGGGTTTGAACCGGCCCGGTACGGTCCGAATTTTTTACGGTTTCAGTACGAACCGGTCCCGAATGTGCGGTTCAAACCCGCACATTTGGCCAGCTCTAGTGACAAACATCAAGAAGCATGCAAAGAAGCATACTACTGCGACAGGTCGACACTTGTTAGTAGACTAGTCACCTCTCTTTCTTGACGTCTTTCCCCGCTCATTCTATTGTCACTTCCCTCTACAAACATATTTTATTATGGAAAATACCTACACACTGTGGGTCTTTGCATATATCCAAGTCGACCTCGTTTGACCATACATATGTTTAACTTGGGATGGTAGCCTTATTTTAAGTTTACAATTACAAGTGTCTACGTTACATTTTTTATGTGATTCAATTTTCCAACCAGAAAATTCATTAAATATTACTTTTAAAAGATATATCGGTCTGTTAAAATAGAATAGCCAATTATATTAGATCTACTTTTTAGATTATAATCTATTTAAAAACAGTTCGGATCAGATGTATTTCAGTTAAGAAATAATTAAATTAAAATCGGATAAATTTCGAACTGAAATCGGACAAAATTTGGTTTGAATATTTTTAGATGATAACTTATTCATTTTTTTTTTGAAAAGTTTATTTTTACTAAATGTAGTATTTTATACATAATATAATGTTTTTTTTTTCAAAAAAAATGATTAAATGATAAGTCAAATCTATAATTCAAATATACAGCTAATACGCTTATAATTTAATGTTAGTTAAAAATGTAATTTTTTAAACTTATTTTTGATTTTTAAATTTTTTAATAATTGTAGTTTTAATATATATATTTTTAAATGTAAATCTAATTTAAAATTCAAGAATCAAGATAATTATTTATTTCATTTCATTTAAGCAAAAAAAATCTAACTTATAAGTAAAATTATCGAAACCAGTATTTAACTTATAAGACTTTATCTAATTATCACTAAGAAGTCACTTATTCATTTTAAATTATAAACTACGCATTTTAATATTTTCTAAACGGGCACTTCGACTCATATTTAGTTGGGATAATATATTGGGCATATTTAACTACTAACTTATAAGCTACTTTTGGCTTATAAGCTCGTAACAACTTATTAATGAGTGTTTGTCGACCCAACTTATAAGTTGAATTTACAACTTATAAGCCGATAAGTGGAAAGTTGGCAGTAACGTACTTTTTTCCAACTTATTTTCATTTTTTCAATTTTTTCTAAAGTTTTAATTTTAAAATATAAATTTTTAAATATTTTCTAATTTAAGATTCATGAACTAAGATAATTGTATTTAATAATTATTTATTTTAATTCATTTAAGTAAAAAAACTTCTGGCTTATAAGTAAATTTATCCAAACACTTATAGAACTTATAAGTATTTATCAACTTATCACTTATTTCGCACTTAATCATTTTAAGTCATAAGTTACTTATTTTAAAATTTGCCAAACGAGCACATTATTCGATTTTGATCGATTTCAAATTATAATCAAATCTAACATTTTAAAATTATTTTTGGGTACGATAATTTATGATTCGATTTAAATTAATATTCGAATCATTATCAAATTACATAATTCGAATTTCGAATTGAATGTGGGCACTGGATATGGTCCGGGTCCCGCCTCATCAACCAGTTTCAGTGAACATAGCATTTTAGTAAGGGTCTCGTACATTTTTGTGTCGTGTACTTTCGTATTTTAATTAAACAAGCTTAAATCTCATGCGATTCACAGATTCCCGTTAATATTTAAAAATATTATGTATCGCACAGGTTTTCATTAATATTTAAATTTTTTATTTATCTCGTCATATTATAATTTTAAAATATTTATATAAATATATAAAAATTATAAATTTATAATAAAAATAATTGGATAACCTGTGGTCGTAATTTAGTAGGATAAGTAAATTATGTATAGTAGTTTAGCGGATTTATAACATTATTTATTTATTTATTTAATAATATGATAAGTTGTGTTGGTAGTTTAGTAGGATAAGGAGACTATGTCTGGTAGTTTAACAATTTAAAAGTTTAGCGGATATATAAAACTATGTATTTCCTTTGTTAATAACCAAAATTAGTGGATAACCGTTGAACCAAATTATACCCCATTCCGGTTATTATAATTACAGGATAACACATTTTCAGTTAAAATATGTAATTTTTTTTGCTAAAAGTTTTTTGAAATATGTTATTGTTCGTGATATTTTTGAAAAAATGAGGTGTTTTAAATAAAAATAAATAAAAAAGATAACATATTTTAGTTAAAAAATTAATTGGCCAGACATTAAAAATTATATTATATTTGTGCTTTGAATTGATTCATGAATGACGTAGAGAACGGAGAGAAATAGAAATTAGAGAGTATTGTGATAAGGATTTTCGGAGGAAAAAAAATTAACACAATAGATTAAATTTTAGGTATAAAATCTTGAAAATTATTTATATATATATATATAGAGTAAAGTACTATGGAGACCTTGGAGACCACTTATGTTCTGCAAGTAAAATCTTGTATAAAGCATTGCAAAACATATTATTTTGATAATCATGTTCTTCAAATATCATTATTTTATTCAAAAACTTGAATATCATATAGGTACTGCATGTATAATATTACAAAATATTTTATTATACGAAACATGTTTAGTTTGGTGAACATTTGTTCAGTTAAACCTAAAAGATCTTCAATAATTTTAATGAATTGGTGATATTCATAGAACATATTTCACAAAATTGTATATTTTATAATTTTTTTACTGCAAAACACAGGTGGTCTCCGAGGTCTCCTATGAAATAGTGATCTACATAAAAATTTACTATATATATAGAGTAAAGTTCTTTATATATATATATAATGGTAATTAGATAAATTCAATAGATATTAAAAAAGTATGTTATCAAAATTTTCAATATTACAGTATAATAATAACTAGTTTATATCTCGTTACATTGACCAAATTTTTAATATTCGTCTACTAAAATATATGTTATTCATAGAAAATTAGGTTATAATAAATGTTAGGATTTGCGAACTCAAGGTCTTTAATGACTGCTCTCGTATTTCATGATTCGATTCTACCTTTATAAAATTCCTACGTACCTTACTCTTTATCAAGAATCAATTCAAAAAATGTAAATCTGATTTGTGGGGTGAGATCTTTTATATAGGTATTGGTAACTGTTAGGTAATGAATACAACATAGGGGGTGAATGTGTTTTAGACAATTTTAATGACTGTTTGATTTTCTTAAGCTTGGTGAACAAAGCTGGATAAAAAATGTAACTTGTAAGGATAATATGTTTTGACAAGAATAATGAAACATGCACAGGAACACACTATCTTTCAAAACTCACTTAATTTTATATTAAAATCAAGTATGTGTTTTGCTACAAATTTCTGGGTTCTTATTATGTTAAGAACTCAGCTTCTCTCTTGAGAGTTACAAGATTTTTCAGATCTATTTTCTTCCATCTAAACAAAGCATTCAGTGTTTACTTTATAGAACAATAAACACTGTTTTTTACACAACATGCAATAACATGTACCAAATCCTACTTTTAGATAACTAAATCTTTCTATTTCTGACTTAATGTATCTTTACAAATCATGCATGCCCGTGACTTTACTTTTCCAATTAATCTTGGCCTTTGATCTTGTACTCTTCAAGCTGCTTTTGTAGACTTTTCAATCAGTGATTGATTTGTTTGTTGATTGACAATCTTGGATCTTTAACTGGTCTGCATCTTGTACTTGAGTTTTACATCGAGATCTCCAGTTTGATATATAGAGAACTTGACATCTCGATAAGTATAATGGCTTATCGAGAGCTCTCATCATTCTATAGTTGTTTTGACTTATCGAAGTCTCTGAGTTCTCTATAAGAGAATTTGGCTTGTCGATATCTCTAAATTTCTGCATATAGAATTGACTTGTCGATATCTCAGATTTCTCTAGTGCAGAATGACTTTTCGATACCTTAGAGATCTCTAGTGATATTTTGACTTGTCGATATCTCCAATCTTCATATCTTCAATTTGGCTTGTCGATATCTATGAGTTCTCTAGTGCAGAAATGACTTGTCGATATCTTAGAGATCTCTAGTGATATCTTGACTTGTCGATATCTCTGAGATCTCTAGTAATAATTTGACTTGTCGATATCTCTGAGTTCTCTAGTAGCCTTTCTTGACTTCTCGATAAGTCATTATGGAGTTCTCGAATGACTTCTCTATAACACTTAATCTATGACTTGTAGACTTCTTGACTTAGAATATTTTTCACAAAAAAATTTATTCACTCCAAATTTCTTCATACTTTCTCTGAGGCATGATCTTCATGATCTTCTTTTAGAGCTTATTCTTAGGCTTGAGACTGTTTACAGAAAAATACTCCAGTCTAGTCTATTTACATTTTTACAGACTTAAGTTATAAAATACAAAATGCAAACTTAGATTCTCATACAACTTACTCAGGGCTGTCAATTTGACTTAGTCTTGTTATAGTACAGGAATATATTGCACAACATTCTCCCCCAATTTGTGAGAAGATTTCTTATCACAAATTCATTTCTGTTAACAAGACTAACCCCAAACTACAATGAACAATTAAACTTTATAAAAAAAAATGACAGAAGTACAATACTTAATATTGAGAGGTTATAGATTTTTTAACAGGAAATTCATTACACAAAGTCATCATAGCCTGACTCTTTTCTAATGAGATCCTTAAGAGTTACTAACACTTCCATTTCTTCTAAGATCTCAGTTCCCCTTTAGGCATCCACAAGCTTAAGCCACTCATCCAATGAATAACCATTTAGATAACCTGCTCTAAATCTGGAGAATTTGCCAACTTTTATGTTCAGAAAATGTCTATCTTTGGAGAGTCTGCTCATCCCTTTTGATTTAAGCTCATTTGATCTTTTCTCAATTCTTGCAAGTTCTTCTGCATATTTTCTATCTCTTTCCTCCTTTTCATCCTTTGCTCTTGCAATTTTCTCATCTCTTTCTTTCACCAATACACAATATGCAGCTTTCCAAAACCTTGTGACTGTATCCTTTTCCTTCATCAAACTGATCACTCTTTTGAATTTTGTGGTTGAAAGTGTGTCCATTAGGTTACTGTCAAGTAGAGTGAAAGAACCATCATCATAATAAATTCCGACTTCTATATATGATACTACCCAAACTCTGACTATTTCTTTAGCTAGCTGTTGAAAGTATTCTTCATCTGTGAAGCACCAGTTTAGTGGCAGAAAGTCAGATTGATCATAGCAATTCCAAAGTGATCTTTCAGTAACTTGCAGTTGCTTTATTTTTCTCCCAACAGATTTAAAGTGTGTCTTGGTTGGAGGTTTATATGAAGGTAGAGTTGTGATTTTTTTCAAGCTAGTTTGGTTAGTAGTGATTGGGATTTTGAGAAGTGAGTTTGCAGTTGGCTTGTATAGAAATTTTGGCTTCGAGGTGATAGATGGTTGAATGTTTGAGCTAAAAGGTTTGGTAGGCTGAGACTGATTGATTTGGATTTGTAGGGTTTGTTAGTGTGGTCCTGAATTATCCTCCTTCTTTTTCTTCCTTCTTTCATCCCCTCTTTTCTTGTCATCATCATTCTTCTCTTCCTTCTTTTTATCCTTGTCGCCAGTTGCTCTTGAAGATTGACTTGGATTTGAGCCAGGAGGTTTTTGCTCATCATGCTTATGCTCATCATCATCCTTGACATCTTTTAAATTAAATTGAGAGGATGACAACATGGTGTCAGCATTTACCAGATACCTTTCAAGAATTCTGATCATTTCTTCATCTTCAATTTTCTTGATCTTTTTGTATTTCAAATCAGATTGAAGAGTCCTGATCAGCCTCATGTTCCCTCTCACATAGTTCTTGGGAATATTGGAGATTTTATTTCTCTTGGTCTGTGAGCAGATGTAGGACACCCGACCCTTTCTTGGATATAGATAGGCTTCAGGAAAAACTGCTATCTATGCATTTTTAAGCTCATGAAGAAGCTGAGTGTCATCTGTGATGACTACATGTATTTTGTCAATCACAACATCTAGATCAGATGCCCTTAGAGTTCTGAGATTTGAAAGAGATACTTGAAGGCATCTATCCACACCACCATCATCGATGTTGACAACAATCCTCTTCTGTAAGTAGTTCTCAACATTCACAACTACTTTCCTGACGGAGTTGATAGTCTTGGCCAATGCTATTTTGTATGTGATGTAGTTATTTTGAAGAGACATCCTCAGGACTGCAAGAAGTTCACTGAATTCTTGATCTTGATTTGGTCCTTCTGCAGCCTTGATGAGTCTTTATTTTCCCACATCTTGAAATTGTTGAGCTTGTGAAGAACTTTGACCAAGTTGAACTGATGTGATAGGCTCTTTAGATTTAGATTTACCAGCATCCTTGGATTGTTGAATCATAGCTTCAATCTCCCCCTTAGTCTTGGTGACAGGCATGAGCTTTCCCATGATGGCTCCTAAAGCAACAAAATTCTGCATTTGGACATGCTTGTGAGAGTCCACCGGGGTTTTGATGTCTGTCTGTTGACTATGCACTAAAGATGTAAGAGCTTGTCTTGTGCACTTAGTGAGTCATTGGAAGATTGGAGAGAAGATACTTGCTGTTGTAGTTCTTGAACTTGCATTGTGGATGAGGATTGAGATATGGAGGAAGTAGAGATCCCAAAAGTGTCCTGCACATCCTTCTTAATTTCATCCATGATCAAGGCTGAAGGAGTGTATCTGCTAGAGTGCATTTGATCCAGCTTCAGTCTTGAATCATTAGAATGAGTGATATATTTTGAACTTGTTCATTCAGGACCACAAATGAGGTCTTGAGATTCTTGACACTTGTTTCCACTCCACTTAGGTCATACCTTGACATCTAATCAGCAAAGTTTGTGAATTTGTTTTTGATCTCAGCTTGAGAAGGGATGATTTGATCCATCTTTTCCCTCACCATCTTCATTATTTTGTCTTAATGTCCAGTCAATGTAATTTGAAGTGCTTTTCCAAAGTTGTGGAAAACCTTGATTTGAACCTTTTATACATCATTAATGGCATCATACACTTCCTGAGGAGATAAAGATCTATAATTGCTTCCCATAATAATGATATACTCCTCCATGAATTTAGCTAGCACAACATCCATTTTTATAGAGAATTTTTTATCTAGCCAAGCATCACATTTTGTATCCTGACTAGCTTCATCAACAATCTTGGCTTGACTGGCTTCAACATCTGTCTAGTAGGTAAGCATGATGGTTGATAGTCCTGATTTGACATGTTAGATGTGATCAGCTGTTGAGAAATTTGTGCAAGGCCTCCAAGCTGGTCAACTACAAGGTCTTCAATGGTTGAAGGTTGATCTGCAGTTTTTTGGAGCCAATGTAACTGAACCACCTGTGACAGGAGTCACAGTCTGACTCACAGCTTGCACTATGTTTATGACAGGGTGTTATCCTCCACTTGTAGTGAGGAGCTCCAATTGAATTGGAGGGGAGTTGAATGGGTTACTGTCATGTACACCAGCCTCAAACCCTTGTGCTTCTTGCAAAGCACTGTCATATGAATGTGATATACTTGCCTCTCCCATAGTAGGGTCATTGGCAATTGTATCCTAGCTTCAATTGTGAGTACAATTTCAGCTAGGGTTTTGAGGGGAGTTGTTCTTGACACATGAACCTCCAATTGAATTGGAGAGGATTTAGATAGCCCCCTCTCAGGAGTACTACCCTCAAACCTTACAGTCTGTGAAGACTGATTTGTACATGAAGGTGCATTTTCAACCACCATGGGGTCTTCAGTGAAAACTGATGAATCCCCCATGTTTGTGATGGTTTCATCAAGGTCTACCCCAACTAGTAGCTTCTCACCATCTAAATTTAGTGTCTGGGTGGTGAGCAAGGTTTTTTGAACCATGTCACTTGAGTGAGTTTGCACTTGAGGATTGGATTCAAGTGCAGTGTTTGAAGAAGAAATTTGAGAGATTATGAGTTATTGTTCAGTAGTGAGTGTTGGAAGCTCCCCCTGAATAGATGAGGGAGCTTCAATTAATGTGTTATCATGGTGTGTTCCATCCTTGTTTCTCCTTTCATACATTTGAACTTTTTCAAGGCAGGTGCAGACTCTGTACAAGGTGCATTTGGGAGAATGCTCTTTTCAATAGAGACACCCTGTTGAGAGGATGCCCCTAGAGTCTGTTCAAGTCCCTTGTTTATAACTACATTCTTTTGAGATGATGCAGATGTGCCTTGAGTAGTCAACTCAGTTTCCTTTTGCTTCTTTATTCTTTTGACCAAAGGTGACTCAGGTTGTGTTTGTACCTCACCATTCTCATTCAATATAGTGAGGGTTACCTCCTTTCTCCTCTTTTTACTCACTTCACCCTTTTGGGAGGAAGAAGTGGTTGGTTTCCTAGCAGCTATTGGTTTTGAAGAAGTAGGCTCAACATGGGAAGGTCCCTGTGGGTGTGCCTGTGTTTGTGCTTCCACAGACTCAGGAACCATTGTTGCACTAGGTTGAACTTCATTGGTCCTCATGTCAGGCATAGAAGAAGGATATGTCTTAAATATTTCAATCATGAAAGGTGTTAACCTAAGACCCACCTGTACCTTATTCTTAGTAGTAAGTGATCCAAATAAGAATTTGGACACTTGTTTACAGTTGCCTATTAATGACCTATCTACACCTTCAAGCATATGTATGTCATTTACTTTATGATTTAAAGCAGACATAATGAATCTAGGAAGGAAAATTTCTTTACCTCATGAAGATAATGGCATGATGAGCCTGATGCTCAATTCCTCCAGAATGTAGTGTCCTACATTAATCTGTTTGTTGTGAGCCATTGAGTAGACCAACTTTTGAACAACACTATAAATGTTGTCAAATCCTGATTTTCTGCATGTGAAAGCCCTCACCACAAAATCAAACAGAAATGACCACTCCCTCCTTAGATTTTTCTTGTTCACGCTAGCCAAGTTGATCTTCTCAGAGTAGTTGATAAAGTCCAAGAATTCATACAGCTCCTTCTGAGTTGGAATCTCTACTAGCTTGTCAGTTAGAATGTTCAAGGCTAGGTTCATATCAGCTTCAGTTATCTCAATCTGTTGTCCTTTGATTTGACAGTTAACCACTAAAGTTGAAGATTGATCTTCATGCACAACTGTCCTAGCTACAGCTGTGTTCCAGAAGTCCCCCAATATATCCAGATAGAGAACTGGGTTAGCTGTAAGAGCTCAAACAAAGTAAGTTTCAGATAAGAACTTGACAAAGCTTTTGAAAGCTTTAAGAGCTTGATTGGCATCTAAGAATGCAAGGAAGTTGGTCTCCTTTGGGATGAAGGGTACAATAGAGTTTGATGCCATTGCTGTGTATGTGAAGATTAATAGGTAAAAGAAATTAGAGAGAAAGGATTTGAAACGAGAGAAAAATCGGTTTGGAATTGAAAAATTAGGTCACTTTGAGATCTCGAAGGCGTAAGGATATGTATGTCGAGATGTCTGGGTATTTATAGTAAAAGCAAACGACTTGTCGAGAACTCAAAAATAGACGTTTGGAATTTGTCTATTGAGAAGTCATTTTGAAAAGTGAAAAATATATCGATAAGTCATTTTATTTATTCTTGTAGAGAACTAAAAAGTAAACTTATCGAGATGTCAAATAAATACCCAGTTTGTCCAGAATGGACTGAATTGTTTTCAATTTTTATTTGAATAAATCAAAATAAAATCAGAATAATTTTGCCAAAATTATTTTACCAAAATAATTTATTTGATTAAATTATTTCAGTTCTGAGTTATTTATAAATCTAACATTATACTTGTAGAGAACTTTGTGAGTTCACACTTATAGAGAACTCTAAAATGACTTATCGATAAGTCATAATGAAGCTTATCGAGAAGTCCTTCGAGAAGTCAGAAAATTGACTTATCGAGAACTCACTCGAGAAGTCTCAAAATGATTTGTCGGTAAGTCAGTTAGACTTATCGAGAACTCAGTTCTCTATATACTTTTGATCACTTTGATTTTGCCTTTTACTAATTTTACATATTGAAAATGTAAATCAACATTTAGACAGTTTACTTAGAATTGAAAAATTCCAAGCTAAAATTTTGAATTTTTGGAAAATAAATAAGCAGAGATTTCTGAAATATTTATAATTCATATTTCAGTTACTTTCCAATTAATCAAATTAATTTTGATTTATTAGAAATTAACATGCTGCAAAACATTAGCCGAGTTCTTGCCTTAGGATGAAGAAATAAGCATTCCTATTTCACCTACAAGTCTAGTGAAAGTTGCTTCATCGAAAGGTTTAGTAAAAATGTCAGCTAACTATTTTTCTGTTGGAATAAAAATGAGCTCAATCGTACCATCTGTAGCATATTCTCTAATAAAATGGCACCTTACATCAATATGCTTTATTCTAGAATAATTAACTGGATTAGCCACAATAGATATAACACTAGTATTGTCACACATGATTGGAATTTTGTGTAACACTAGGTCATAATCCATTAGCTGATTTCTAATCCAAAGCACTTGAGCACAACAACTTCATGCAGCTATATATTCAGCCTCTGCTATAGAAGTTGATATATATTGTTGCTTTTTGCTATACCAGGATACAAGTCTTTGTCCAAGAAAATGATCGCTTCTACTAGTGCTCTTTCTGTCAACCCTGCATCCAGCAAAATCTGCATCTGTATATCCAACAACTTCAAAATCAGTTCCCTTAGGATACCATAATCTCAAGTTTGGAGTCCCCTTCAAGTATCTGAAAATCCTCTTTACAGCCATCAAATGTGATTCTTTTGAATTGGCCTGAAATCTTGCACACAGACATATTGCAAACATAATGTCTGGTCTACTTGTAGTTAAGTAAAGCAAAAATCCAATCATTCCTCTATAGCTTGAGATATCTACACTTTTGCCCTTTTATCTTCATCCAACTTTATAGCGGTAGACATAGGTGTAGATGCAGGTGGTGAACAATCAACCATACCAAAAAATTTCAATAAATCCTTGACATACTTAGTTTGGCTGATGAAAATTCCATCAGTTCTTTGACTAACTTGAAGTCCAAGAAAGTAACTTAATTCCCCCATCATACTCATTTCATATTCACTCTGCATAAACTTTGAGAATATTTGACAAAGTTTTTCATTTGTAGAACCAAAAATAATATCATCCACATAGTCTGAACTAGGATCATATCATCACCATACTTCTTGTAGTGGAGAGTCTTGTCAATATTACCTCTAGTAAATCCATGTTTAATAAAAAATTTTGACAGTGTATCATACCAAGCTCTAGGTGCTTGTTTAATTCCATAGAGAGCCTTGAGTAACTTGTATATAAAAATTGGAAATTCTGAATCTTCAAGGCCAGGTTGTTGTTGCATATAAATCTCTTCTTCCAACTCACCATTAAGGAAAGCACTCTTCACATCCATTTGATATACCTTAAAATTTGAATGTGCAGCAAATGCAAGGAAAATCCTTATTGCTTCAAGTCTTGTAACTGGAGCAAAATTTTCATCATAATCAATTCCTTCCTCCCGTGAGTAGCCTTTTATAACCAACCTTGCTTTGTTTCCGGTAACAATTCCATTTTCATCCATCTTATTCCTAAACACCCATTTTGTTCCAATAATACTTCTGTTCTTTGGTGCAGGAACTAATTTCCATACTTTGTTTCTCTCAAACTGATTTAGCTCTTCTTGTATAGCAGATATCCAATCAGGATCAAAAAGGGCTTCCTCAATTTTCTTTGGCACAACTTGTGACATAAAATATGCATGAAGGCATTCATTTATAGTTTCACTTCTATTCCTCACTCCAGCATTTGGATCACCAATAATTTATTCTCTAGTGTGACTTCTATCCCACTTCCTTGTGTGAGTTTGTTGACTTGTGTTTTCTGTTTCTTCTTCATCATTGGCATGACTTCCCGAATTCTCTCCTCTTTCTCCCCCTGAGTTTGTGTTATCAAATTCAGGTATTTGTGATGAGCTTCCATTTTCATGATTCACTTGATCATTGGACTCTTCATCAACTCTGTGATTTGTGTTAATCTCAGCCTCATAATCAGAATCACTATTAATGTTGAGATTTTCAAACTTGAGGGCTTCAACTTCATTTTCATCAAGACATTCCAAGCTCGGGCACTTGTCATCATCAAAAATAATATTTGTGCTCTCCATAATTTTCTTCTGTTCAATCCCATAGACTTTATATACAGTTCTCTCCAATGAATATCCCAGAAAAATTGCCTCAAAAACTTTAGAGTCAAATTTTTCCACATATTCAGAGTTGTCCTTCAAAACATATCACTTGCTTCCAAACACATGAAGATGCTTCACAATAGGCTTTCTTTTAGACAAGATTGTATAGGGTGATTTGCCAAGATTCTTGTTAATGAGGTATCTGTTTTGAGTATAGCATGCAGTGTTCATAGCTTCTTCCCAAAAACTAGTTGGCAACTTTGCATCTTGCAGCATTTGTGACGCCCTCCAAACCCGGGTCAGAAGTTCCCAATACATACACACACCATATTTAAACCTGTTTATGAATATAATAATATATACAATGACCCTACTTATCATAAACAAGGATCGCAAAAGTTTAAAGTATGTCCACAAGCCACAACCTTATTTATTACAAATGTACCAAATCCCAAATTTATTTATCTTACATTTAAAGTCAAACTTTATTACAAACTTTTAACACACACTAAGCCACACAACTTCCGCTAGATTATTCCACTTCAACATGTAAACCTAGCTGGCACACTCGACTGGGGATCCTCGCCATCACCAAATTCCTTTTTAACTGGAAAAGAACATGAACATATTCGCAAGAGTGAGCTAACTAGCTCAGCAAGTCACAATGATAACACTGAGATTTAATAATGATCAAATATAATGATATAGGGAATCAAGTTTCCTGATAAGCAATGACTAGAATTGGATATTCACTTTTATTTTAAAAACCAAGATTAGGCTGCCGATCAGTCACGCACTAACCCCGAGCAAGGCTCCCCGCTTTGCTTTATATACTGGATCCAAGGCACACATTGGCCTATTATGATCACGAATCTGGTCTGACCATGAATCTGGTCCATATTTAAAAACAATCCAATTCTATAGTAATAACATGATAAACAATGTAATTCAATAAACTGCTATTTCTCCCCCTCAATAGGATCCGTAGTTACAAACAACAATGGTGTGGTGTAGTGTACATGTTTGATCTTTTTCTTCCTCCCTGCTATTTCTCCCCCTTAGTTGAGGAATCCTCCAAACTATTACTTAAGCTTTTATCTCCCCCTTAAAGAAGGAATGTATGCCTTCGTCTGAAGGAGTTCTCATATTTCACTTGGTTGAAAAAGAAATAACAAGTAGTTTCTCTTTCTTTCTCACTGTGAGTGTGTGATTCTGTTTAGTGTACCTCACATGTGTTTCACTCTTCTCTCCACTCGTGTTTATACTCATTCTTACAAGTGTATCACTCCTCTCATAGCTTCAACATTCAGCTGTACCTGCAAGGAAAATCACCTTAGCCATCCTTAAAGAGGTCACAGGTGGTGCAATGGGAGTTCACAAATCCCCATCCTTGTTAAACTCGTCAGATGAATCTGAGTCATAATCTACAAGTTGCTAGTTTCCCTTTTAGGGTTCCAGATTTGAATTTTGGGAAGGTAAACAATGATCCAACAAATTTAGCATAAAGATCAAAGTTCCCTTCTAATGTCTGTGAAGACATTTCCTTGTGACTCATCAGGTAATATCTGAATCATTGTCAACAAGTTGCCGATCTGCGCTTATGTCAGATCCACAATCCGCAGATGCATCCAGGGGATTTAAGCCTGGGGAGGTAGACACTGACCACTGACATATGGCTTTTGGATCAGTATCCTCTCCTAACACCTGTAAAGGCAATTGGTCCATTAACGAACCTTGAACAATCGAATCTGACCTTAAAATGGTCGAAACTTTTGTTTCCGTCAACTCGTCCTTTGTGTGTGTAACCTTTCCTTGTGCATCAAGAATTGTTTATATTTGAGGTGGTGACACTACATCGGATACCCTGGCCGACATGCAAATTTCAATAGACACACCCTTTTGAGAGAATGAATATAGTAACTGTTTTTGAGCCTTTTCAGCCATTACATCTTTTTGAGAAGATGTATGGGGGCTAGCAGTTGTCTCGGTTTAAATACTACTCATCTATGTAGGAGAAAGAGCTGCTGGGTTGACTTCAGAACCTTCCTTATGTGGTGCACTAAGGCACTATCTCCCTTACGCTCACTCATACTTCAATTTAGTGGTAAGAGAGTGTTGGTTGGTTCTGTTTCTTTGTTTGTCTTTACAGTCTGGGATAGATGTTGTGGGTTTTCAACCTCATGACTGTCAATGAAAGAAAGTCATTGGAGACTGAACCTGTATCACAGAACATATGGCAATAGAGAGATAAAATGTACTCCCTCACGCTCACTCATACTTCATTTTAGTGGTAAGAGAGTGTTGGTTGGTTCTGTTTCTGTGTTTGTCTTTATAGTCTGGGATAGATGTTGTGGGTTTTCAACCTCATGACTATCAATGAAAGAAAGTCATTGGAGACTGAACCTGTATCACATAACATATGGCAATAGAGAGATAAATGTACTTAAGATCTATAATGAATAAAAATTATACATTTAATCTTTTGAGAGAGATGATGTACAATAGTGATTTCAAAGGATTTTACATGAAATAAGAAATCACTAATGTAGAAAGAAGTTTGATTTTCTCCTAAAACTCACTGCACATATAAAACAATATGTTTGTGCCTAGTGATAAGAGAGTTATAAATATGACGACTCTACTAGTTCATATTAAATTATAACTTCAGTTAGAGTGACATACCATGTCCTTGACGATTGCTTGAGTAGTACACTAGTTCATACCAACCTGAAGTGAGATTGTGAAGAAGAGATTGCATAGTCCAATAGATCTGCAGCTGCAAAGTCCATGAACTGTGGCGCACTGACTTCCTCTTTTGACTCACCAACCAGGAGTACACTTGTACACATCTTACTAGAGTCCAATTCCAAGTGTAATGTGCAGCAAGTGCCTGATATGTCGTAATATTCTCAAGTCTCGTCACTGGTGCTATATGTTAGATACTGCTTCCTGATAATAACCTAGCACAATATAAAAATTTTCAATGATAACATTCCCAGCTTGCAAACAACCATATCCCTCA
Organism: Apium graveolens; assembly: GCF_009905375.1. Lineage (NCBI taxonomy): Eukaryota > Viridiplantae > Streptophyta > Magnoliopsida > Apiales > Apiaceae > Apium > Apium graveolens. The sequence goes on from NC_133654.1 coordinate 215,807,602, forward strand.
GATAAACCTTTGCTGTTATCTCCAAAGGTAACCAGGGGGCCAGCTTTCTCAATCCACATTTGATAGCAGGGCTCTATCTCCGGTCATATGTCTTGATGATCCACTTGTCAAGAATCCACACTACCGGTTACACCTGTATACTGCCCTGCACTTGAAATGGATTAGACCTTCTTCGGAACCCAAACTTGGTTGGTCCCGACATACTTGTAGAATTGTCCTTTGTCAGGCAAAACAACATTTTTAATTTTAATGGTCTCAACATCCTCAATGACTGAACATTTGACCTTGTAAGCAGCCTTAAGAAATTTATGTTTAGGCTTAGGCACAAATGTCTCCTTTCTCGCCTTAGAAGGACTAGCAGTCTTAGACCTATCATGCTTCTTATTATTCACATGCTGACGAGGAGTAGTCTTATCACTAGAAACATGCTTAGCATTAAAATAAGCATATATCAAATTAAAAGCACAAGACATATAATTAGAAACACCACATGCTTTATGAGATATATTAACAGCAGGCAATTTATGCATGGTAGACATGGCATTTTTGTTATCCAACTCATGTGTGTCTGAGTTAGTCTCAGTTGCTTTCACAACTTTGACTGGATCTTTCGACACACTTGACTTGGAAATAACCTTCTCATTAGCAAGATCTTCAGCACGTATTTCTTCTTGAATAACAGAAGAGGTCGCATCAAATGGTTCAACAATTGACGCTTTATAGAGGGGTTCATCAACACCCTTAAGCACATGTGGTACTTCCCTACCTTTAGCACATACATGAGGAGGGGAGTTTATGCCTAATTCTCCAATAGCAGCATTGTAATCATAACATATTCCAGATGTTTGATTAACAGCTTGCTTATTGTAGAACTCTTTAGCCTTCGAACAAGAATTGAAGTAGGCTCTAACCTTAGTCTCAAGACCGGTGATCTTGTCTTTGAGAATAGTTTCGAGTTTTCTATAACAGTCAACTCTATTCTCTAAAAAAGATACTTGTTCTTTTAACTTATCTTAATTAATGTGCACAAGTCTTAATTCATTGACCTCTTTCTCAAGGTCTTTGATCTGTAAACTTAACAGTTTATTATCACGACGAGCACAATCTAAGTTACCTCCTAGATGATAAACTAATTCAGAATCAGTATATTTTACCTCTTTTCTTGATAATGAAGCTTTTCCATCAATAGCCATAAGAGCAAGATTCCCTTCTTCTTCATCTTCACTATCAGTATCATCCCAGCTTCTTCCCTTTGCCAGATAAGCCCTTTCAGAGTTACTCTTCTGATTTGAATCATAAGAGTTCTTCCTTACTTGCTTTGGCTTCCTACATTCTGTGGCAAAGTGTCCCAACTCATTGCAGTTATAGCATCTGATGGTGCTCCGATCAACCACCCCTGTTTTGTATCCACCACTGCTGGTGTTAGAGGATGAAGATCCACCTTTCTGGAATTTGTTGTAGTTGGACTTGTACTTGAACTTGGGATTTCTCTTGAATCTGACATTGGAGAATCTCTTGATAATTTGGGACATTGACTCATCTTCCAATTGCTCCAGCTCTTCCAAGGAATAAAAATTATCACTGGATTGATTTGTAGTAGGAGGATCATATTCTGCTACTAACACATTTTCCTCAGCCTTGGAAAACTCTACCATTCTCTCCGACTGTTGAGATTGTTGTTGTTGTTGACCTTCAGCTACAAGAGCAGTAGATGTGCTGACCATTCTATCTTTCCCGTAGACTCCCTTTTGCTGAATCTGCTAACTCATAGGTTTTTAACACACCATAGAGTCTATCCAAAGAAATCTCACTCAGATCTCTAGCTTCTCTAATGGCAGTGATTCTATGTTCAAGATGAGTTGGAAGTGTTAAAAGGAACTTTTTGTTGACCTCTCTGATTGAATAATATTTTCCATTTATGTTCAGGTTGTTGATCAGCGCATTGTACCTCTCAAACACTTCAGTAATTTCTTCTCCTGGATTGGATTTAAAGTGTTCATACTCAGAGGTTAGGATCTCCAACTTGTTCTCCCTAACTTCCTCTGTGCCTTCATTAATCACCTCAATAGTTTCCCACATGTGTTTGGAATTTTTACAGTTCATCACATGTCTGTTCATCAAGGGATCAAGGGAATCAATTAATATTAATTGAAGGCTGGCATCCAAGGAGGCTTCTTCCTTTTCAGCAGGAGTAAAATCATCAGGCTCTTTTGGATAGGTTCTAGCTTTGGTAATCACAACAACATCTACTATCACCTCTGGTTCAATAACCATCGGAGTTTTTAGACCCTTCTTTAACAAGTTCAGATATTTGGGATTTGCGACTTGTAAAAATAATAGCATCTTCTTCTTCCACATGATATAATTTTCTTTATCAAATAGTGGAATTTTAACGGTTCCAACTTTTTATGAAGTCATTATGAATTTTTTGAATAAATAAAAATTCACGGAGTTGAAAAAAAAATCACAAAAGTCTAGGATCTTGATTTGTTCGTTAATCAGAAGGCTCTGATACCAATCGTTAGGTCCCAATGTGTTTGTAGAAGGGGGGGGGGGGTTGAATACAAACAGTACCAAATCATCGAATAAAATGCGGAATAAAAATTGAAACAAAATTCAAGTTAAATAAGAATATTATTAAACTTGAAAGGTGTTACAACAACGATATCGATTACAAGGAATTAATCTCAAATTAATTATCACAAATCTAGAATAAATTCGACATGAACTTTTTCTATTTTTGCAATAAAAAGATTCAAATGCTAAACACAATTTGAGATTAAGCTCCAGGGATTTTGATCCGCTAGATAGTTACACAAGAACAAGAGAATGATTTCTAGTTGATTGGATTTAACTTTACAAACTAGAAATGTGATCTTGAATTTAGCAGATGAAAAATAAAATGTTTTCTGCGGCTGCTTTTCTTTCTGTGTTCTTGGTTGTTGGATGATAATGAATGTATGCTGCTTCTGTTCTTTTTAAATCAATCAACAGACTCTCATTGAACTAGCAAGACAATCCTGAGCTCAACAAGACAATCGGTAGGACTATTGATTGTACTAGCAAGAAAATCTGATTGAACTACAATGATTTTCGGTATGACAATCAGTTGAACTAGCAAGATAATCTCCTTCCCAGTAGAACTTTCAGTATGACTATTGAAATGACTTGGCATGACAATCCAGATTGTCATGCTAGTTCATTTTCAATTGTCTTGCTAATTTTAAGACTGTTTTTAATCCAATTAAACTTCTGAAAATTCTTAATATTAATTATAAATTAATTAATCAATTAATTTAATTAATAAATAAATTAATCTTTGCAGATATAATTTATTTTATTAATTAAATTATATGACTTAATTAATTAATAGAGAATTAATACTAATCCTGAGTAGCAACCATTCTTCTGAAAATCTTCTGAAAATCACTGAGAATTATGAATCAATTCCACCACTTCAATGTTGACACTCGATGTACTGTCTGGTTCATGAGTGACTAACTTCCGTGACGTTTCTTCATATCTTGACTTTGATTTCAGATTAAATCCCTGTAATTAATTGATACCCTGACGAGATCTCTGTCACTTGATTAAATCCACAATCTTGATTTATATCACTGAGGCTTGAACAATTTCTTGAACTTCTTCCAGTGAATTAATTCCTCAAGTCTGTTGATGAACCTTGTTTCTGAATCCTTTGACATATGTTACTTTATGAGATCTCTTTGAAGGTAGATCCACTATTTACTTATTACATTCTTATTTGAGTTGAGTTAAATACTCAAATATACAAATAGGCTATGACATATGCCTTACACAAGAAGATTGACTTCCAATTCAAGGAAAGAATCAAAGTGTAGAAGACCAAGGGTACAAAGGTTACAAGGAATGGTCTTCTGCTATGCAAGGCATAAAGGTTTGTCTGCTAAGCAATTTCATATCAAGGATCAGTATGTGGTAGATATATATTTGTGGAGTAGTATCAGATATATATGGTTCGTATCCAAGAATTCAACAATTAAGGGTTTACAAGAAATCAGGCTTGCGGCTCAAAATCAATAAGAATCAGGGTTTAGGGTTAAGTACTTCAAAGTATTTGCAATATAGAATAGGAATTACTGGGAATAATTGCAACATAATCAAAAGAATTCAAAAATATTCACAAGTATACCATAGGAAAGTTCAGGGACACTTGCCTTATCAATTCGCTTTCACTTCACTAATACTTGTCAATTGGTTCCCACCCACTAACCACTTTCTTTCCTTTTCTACGTCTCGCTTCCTCTGTTAGACATCACATATACTCATCAACACTATTTCTCAACTCATTCTATTCGATACAAGCTTCTATCTACGCTTCATTTTACCCAAATCCGATGTATGGATTATAAGTAACAGCAGAAACAATCAAACAATGCACAAACAATCATTTTATACACAATCAGGTCACATATAACACATAGCACGTAAGATATTCAATCTAAATAATTTTTCAAAGAAGATTCGGGGTCAAAATGATTTTCCAGGTATTTAATACGAATTTTTGAACATTTTTCAGAATTAAAATTGGACTCCGAATCATTTTATAATTAAATAATAGGGTTCCAACACCCGAATTTGACTTTTAAATAATTTGTTAATAATTATCGAGCCTTGAAAATAATTTAAAATAATATTTTAAAGCTCGAAACTATTTTTCAGGATTTTTAAATCAATTTTAAATAATCAATTAAAATTAATTAATAACTAATTAAATTATTTAATCAATTAATATTTAAATTAATCAACTAATTAAATAATTAATTATCAACTAAAATTAATCAATTAATTAATTAAAATTTATTTTTGAATTAAAAATAATTTTTTAGAATTATATATAGATTTTTACAATTTAAAATGAATTTTTAGAAATAAAAATAGAATTTTAAAACAATTTTAAATAAAAGAAATCAGAAACATAAATCAGATTTTGCAATTGGGTTTTACATGATTAAAATCGGGTCGAAACCGACCCAAACGGGTCACCAAGAAACTGAAGAAACCCGCCGGAAAAATTGCAGAATCCGGCGAGGTTCCGTTTCCCGACGAACCCAATTACGGCCATAGACACGTCGGTGAATCTTCCTTCTAATCCAGATAACACTAACAACAAAAATACAACTCAAAATTGGTGGAAATACGAGGGCATCGTCCCTCGAGCTTCTTCTCCGATCAAAATCGAACCGGAGTTCGAGTTTTCCGGTGATGGACCAAATCAGCGAATTCAAAACCATTCTCAAGGATCTTTGTACGAAATTAACGATTGAGACATGAGTAATCTACTGAAATCATTCAATCAGACCCCGGTTTAACAGAAATAAAAACCCCAAATTCGAATGAAGAACATTCATACAATTTAAACCCTAATTTCAGTAAACCGAGAATCAAACTCAAATTTAACCATGTTATTGAACTCTATTTCTGACATATAATATACCAAATTGACCAGGAAGAAAATATCTACACGATTATGCCATCAAATCATATCAAAAATATCAATAACAAAAATTCATAATTTAATCCATAATTAATTCGAATTAAAATAATTAAATTAAAAAAATACCTTGGTTTCTGGGCAAAAACAGATGGTTGATTCAGAAAGAAGATTTCGAGAGCTTCGTTATGATAGATTGCACGCCCGAATCGGAGTTGGATAATGCTTTCTTTTGTGCGATTGATTTTCAAGAATACAGTATTTTTATAAAGTTTTCTCTGTTTTTCGGGGTTTGTACTGTCTGATTATGATTTTTGCGCGTGAAAATGAAATAAGAAAGGGATATTTATACTTACAGAATATTAGTACGTTCTGGATCGTGTTGGATTGATAAATACGTTTGTTTTGGATAAACATTATCCTTTTTGGATAAACACTATCCTATGTTGGATAAGCGCTATCCTGTTTTGGATAAACACTATCCTGTTTTGGATAGACGTTATCCTATTTTGGATAATTATCAAAAATGATCTTTTATAAAATGATTGTACGAAGATACTGTTATTGAAAAGGGTTAGCGTATCGAAAATATCGCGTTGGGCCGCGCACAGGTTAAACCGTAATTCGGATCGAAAAAGTCAAAACATGGAAAATGTCTGGAATTATCAGATTAGGTTAGGAAGGAGTTTTCGGAAGAGTTTCGGGTTATAAAAATGTAAAAACGGTTGAGGTTGGACGATTCCCGGCTTTATAAAATTTAAATTCATAAATTAATATAAAATCATATAATACTCAAAAAAATTACCAGAAAAATACCTTAATTCTCTATATTTTATTCTGGACATAATAAAATTAACATACCTAGACTTTACCACATATGAACATTCACATAACAACATCAATCATCAAATAATTCACCAAAAATCATATGATAATCACATAAAAATCATTTATTGATGAAAATAATTACACGTCATGTCCCGGATATTACATCCTCCCCCCTTAAAAGGATTCTGTCCTCAGAATCTTCTAAGTAAAGAATTGAGGGTACTCTTCTCGCATATCACTTTTTAATTCCCAGTTTGATTCTTCAACCTTTGGGTTTCTCCATAATACTCTTGCTAAATTCATAACTTTATTTCTTAATACCTTCTCTCTTTTTTCTAGAATCTCTATTGGATTCTCTACATATGATAAATCTGCCTAAAATTCTATCGGCTCGTACTCAATTACATGCCTAGAGTCTGGATTATACTTCTTAAGCATCGATACGTGAAAAACATTATCAATATGCTCCATGTGTGGGGGTAACGCCAATTTATATGCTACCTTGACGACACGTTTCAAAACTTCAAAAGGTCCAACGTATCTAGGACTCAACTTCCCTTTCTTTCTGAATCTCGATAATCCTTTCCACGGTGACACTTTGAGTAACACTAAATTTCCTTCATCGAATTCCATATCCTTTCTGGATTGGTCTGCATATCTTCTTTGACGATCTTGTGCTGCAATTAGCCTTCTCTGAATAACCTCCACAACTTCCTTGGTCTGCTGTACCAATTCAGGTCCAAGTATCTTACGTTCTCCGACTTCGTCTCAATATACTGGTGATCGACATTTGCGTCCATAAAGAGCTTCATAGGGAGGCATTCCGATACTGGCATGATAACTGTTGTTGTAAGCAAACTTCACTAAGGGCAAATGCTCATCCCAATTTCCTTTGAAATCGATGGCACACACACGTAACATGTCCTCGATTATTTGGATTGTTCTCTCGCTTTGGGCGTCCGTCTGCGGATGATAAGCCGTGCTCATATTTAACTTAGTTCCCAAACATTCTTGGAAACTTCTCCAAAATCTTGAATTGAATCGTGGATCACAATTAGACACGATAGACACAGGGACTCCATGACGTATTACTATTTCCTTCAAATACATGTGAACCGACTTATCTAGTGAAAATCTTTCATTGATAGGCAAGAAATACGCTGATTTGGTTAGTCTGTCCACTATAACCCAAATAACATTATGGTTCGCTTTCGTCCTTGGTAAGCCAACTATAAAATCCATAGCAATGTGCTCTCACTTCCACTATGGAATCTCTAATGGTTGTAATAATCCACTTGGTCTCTGGTGCTCCGCCTTAACTCTCTGACACATATAACATTTATTAACCCATTCCGCAATTTCTCTCTTTATGTCTGGCCACCAATAATTCTTTTTTAAATCTCTGTACATCTTGGTACTTCTCGGATGAATGGAATACCTTAAGTTGTGAGCTCTTGTAGAATTTCACTCTTCAATTCTGCCACTGGCGGTATACAAATTCTGGATGAAAATCTGAGAATACCTTGATCGTCCTTCTGGGTGCATAACTCTTCTCCAACCAACCGATTGATATCCTGATCCATTATTTCCTCTTGGCAGTTTCTTATCTTTTCTAACAATTCTGGTTGAAAAGTCACACTGTACATCTTCGCTTCATCAGGTTTGCAAATTCTGACCTCCAAGTCCAACTTCTGAAATTCCTTTTTAATTCCTCAGGTATCGTCAACATGTTCAGTCTTTCTTTTCTTCTTAATGCATCTGCCACCATATTCACTTTTCCTGGATGATAGTTAATTGTGCAATCATAATCTTTGATCAACTCCAACCATCTCATCTGTCTCATGTTAAGCTCCTTTTGGGTGAATATGTACTTTAAGCACTTATGATCCGTATAAATCTAACATCTTTCTCCATATAAATAGTCTCCAAATCTTTAAGGAGAATACTATCGCTGCTAGTTCCAAATCATGAGTAGGATACTTCTGCTCATGAGGTTTTAGTTGTCTAGATGCATAGGCAATGACTTTATCATGCTGCATCAAAACACAACCTAATCCCTTATGAGAAGCATCACTATAGATTATGAAATTCCCTTGATCATCTGGAAGTGATAAAACAGGTGTCGTGATTAGCCTCTTCTTCAATTCTTGAAAGCTTTCTTTGCACTTCTCATTCCATATAAACTTCTCATTTTTCCTGGTAAGCTTCGTCAAAGGTGTCGCAATCTTCGAGAAATCTTGAATAAATCGTCGATAATATCCAGCCAGTCCTAAGAAACTTCTCACCTCTGTTGGTGTTTTTGGTCTTTCCCAATTCATAACATCTTCAGTCTTCGCTGGATCCACTTTGATCCCTTCATGACTTACCACGTGTCCTAAGAATTTAACTTCTTGTAACCAAAACTCACACTTTGAGAATTTGGCATATTACTTCTCCCTTCTCAAAATTTCCAAAGCTGTCCTTAGATGCTCCGCGTGGTCTTCCGTTAACTTTGAGTAAATCAAAATATCATCAATAAACACAATGACAAACTTGTCCAGATATTCCTTGAAAATTCTATTCATCAAGTCCATAAATACAGCCGGGGCATTGGTCAATCCAAAAGACAATACTAAGAATTCGTAATGACCGTACCTTGTCATGAAAGCTGTCTTTGGTATATCTTCAGGTTTGATCTTTAATTGGTGATATCCAGATCTCAAATCAATCTTAGAGAAGTACTTAGCTCCTTTCAGCTGGTCAAACAAATTGTCAATTTGAGGTAATGGATACTTGTTCTTGATCGTAAGCTTATTAAGTTCTCGATAGTCGATGCATAATCTCATGCTCTCGTCTTTCTTCTTAACAAATAGTACCGGTGCACCCCATGGGGATACACTGGGTCTAATCACTCCTTTTTCCAATAATTCTTGCAATTGCTTTGCCAATTCCTTCATTTCCACTGGCGCCATTATGTATGGGGCTTTGGATACTGGTTCCGTTCCAGGTGCCAAGTCAATTGCAAATTCAATTTCTCTATCTGGAGGAAGTCCTGGTAGTTCGTCTGGAAATACGTCTGGAAATTCATTTACCACTAGAGTGTCTTCCAGTTTTGCTGGCTCCTGACTTCTATCTATCACATATGCAATGAAATGCTCGCATCCTTGTCGTAGCAACTTCTTAGCTTGAATCATTGTCAATAACTTCTTCGCTTGTCTCTAGCATCTAAACGTCACCACTTTTTCGTCTGGCGTCTTCAATATTACTTTCTTATTACGACAGTCTATCTGAGCATCATGCTTAGATAGCCAATCCATTCCTAAAATAACGTCAAACTCTCCTAACTTAAAGGAAATCAAGTCAACATCAAACTTATGGCCAGTAATCTCAATCTCACAGCTCTTACACACTTGGTTAACAGATACACGCTCCTGATTTGCTAATTCTACCGTCATAATCTCACTTAACAATTCAACTGGACAATTCAACTTATCAACAAAACCTTGAGAAATAAATGATCGAGTTACTCCCGAATCTACTAGCACTTTAGAACATAAGAAGTTTACAGTAAGCGTACCTGCCACAACATCAATATCCATGATAGCATCCTTCACAGACATGTCATAAACTCTAGCTCTGGGAGGTTCATTCACTGTTTGAGTAGCTCCCATGATACACAATGTGTTATTGACTGGAATTGGTGCCTTGCAATCCCTTGCGATATGTCTTGGCTTTCCGTACTTGGAACAAGTAAATCTAATTGCTAGAACCTTGCCTGCCTGATTCTTAGTAGGTTGGTCCTTGCTGACTAGCTCTCTGGCTGGCTGATTACGGCACTCCCTTAAATACTGCCCCTTCTGGTTGCATCTGTAGCAGACCACATTCAACTTGTTGCAAATTCCACCATGTTTCTTTCCACAGACTTGACAGTCTGATACAGCTGGCCTCTGCTGGATGGGTTGGTTCCTAATGGCTGGACGGTTACCTTGGCCTCCATTGCCTGCATCCTGTCTGTTAAAATTTCTTCTGGGCTGGAACTTGCCCTTCCTCTGATTAAAATTTGGAAACTTCCCTGCTTGGGACTGTCCTTCACCTCCCTCAAACTTCCTCTTCTTACTTTCCTTCTCCTTCTGAGACATTTCACTTTCCGTCTCCGCAATCATTGCCTTCTGCACAACTCCCGCATACGTGTCCAACTCAAATATGGCCACCTTCCCTCGGATCCATGGCTTGAGTCCTTGCTGAAACCTTTTGGCTTTCTTCCTATCAGTGTCCACATATGATGGCAAAAACCTAGACAACTCCTCAAACTTACTTTCATAATCCGCCACTGACATATTCCCCTGCTTTAGCTCCAGAAATTTCAACTCCATTTGATCCTGAACAAACTGAGGGAAGTACTTTTCTAAAAATAGCTCCTTAAATCTATCCCACGTAACATCATCCGTACCTTCCAACATCTTAACAGTTTCCTACCAGTAGGTGGCTTCATTCTTCAAGTAGTAACTTGCAAACTCAGTCTTCTGCTCCTCCCTCACTTTAACTATGGCAAATGCCTTCTCAATTTCCTTCAACCAGACTCTTGCCTCAATAGGATCAACAAAACCCTTAAACTCTGGTGGATTCACCGCCTAAAAGGTCTTAAAGGTTACCTGAGGGTTGGTCTGCCTCTGCTGTTATTGAGTTAGGTGAACTGTTTGTTGAGCCAAGATCTGAAGAATCTGGGCCATAGTTGGGTCAACGGGACCTGGGTTGGCATTCTGGTTGTTGCTGTCTTGGGTGTTATTGTTGTTATTGTTGTTGTTGTTTTCTTCATTCTGGTTGGTGGAACGGGTATTTCTTCTGGTAGACATTTTCTGTAAAGAATCAAACAATTTATTTAGCCTTTAAAACATACTCCTTTTTGTGAAAAGATTTTGTAAAACAGAAATATCTCTTTTTGAAAACATTTTCAATAGTTGAACTAAGTAAATTGCATGCTTCTTTACAGAATGTAAACAGTTATCACAAGAGTTTCATAACTGGCGCAGTAAGATAAAACATGTATGGTATAGTAAATGACAATATTGGAAAGGAAAGGTTCTGATATATATCAAAGTTTGATGGTGCAAACGCAAAACATTTTATTAAAGGCAAAGGTACAACAGGTCTAGTTTATTCACACTCCTACCAAAAGTCCGATAATACACACTATACACTATTATACATATATCACTTATCACATCATTCTTGTCATTTAGCGTTATGGAAACTCTGGTCCACCAAGTCTTTCAAAATCCTCCAATGCTTCTCTAGCCCACCCCATAAGAGTATCTGGGGCTGCATACTCACCAGTAGCTCCATGAAGTCTAGTCTCACACCCCGAAATGGAATAGCTTGTAATGGTGCAACCGTCGCAACTGGTACTATAGCTGACACCGATAGGAGATCAGGGTGTGGATCAGCTAACGGTCCTCCAACTGACGGCTACGAGTGATCAAATGATATCGAAATAAAGGAATCTGCCATCGCCGCTATATAATAATTATGTGTTGTGTATATGTTGTGTACTTGATGATTACATGAACAAAACACCTTGGTAGATTTTACTTAGTAAAATTATGTAGCACTCGACGGATAAGGTTTATAGTCCCGACGGATGACTCAATATAGTCCCGATGGATGATGACTTATTATCCATCGAGTGAGTAGCTTATGTAACAATAAGTCTGTAGCACATTTCTGCATACACATTGTTTAGAATCTGTAGTAGTATTTGAGTCATGTTGACCTCAGTTAGATATGCAGAATAGGTTGATTAATTATACATAGATGATGTCTTGTAATTCTGTATAAGTGAAATGAAGTCAAGTGCCTGATTGCTACCCGACGGATGAACAAACAATGAATTCGACGGATGATCAACAACCCGACGGATGATCAATATCTCGACTGATGATCATGAACCCGATGGATAAAGAATTCAAATATCTGTTGACAGTAACAACATAGTCACATGCGTTGAGTGAATGCAAATGGAATGTGGTAGCCTATTTAACTGGGTTTTCGAGAACAAAGAAGCATTGCCATTTCCATGCTATTATGAAGATATTCAAAGATGCTGGAATAGAGTAATGAAGTAGCATTATAATAGACTAGATAGTTTTTATTTTATTATCCTGTCTCATTGCTTTGTAATCTTGGTTATATATAAATCAAGAAGCAGCAACTAAAGAAAAATAGGAGACACAAGCAGAGAAACATTTGTAAGCAGAATTCTTAGCATTTATATGTACTCTAAGTTATTCAATACTTGTAAGCAGCTGTGAGCATTTTGCACACAGGGTTCTCTCGATATATAATATATATCTCTGGTGGAATCATTCAAATCCACCAGAAAGTTTTTAAAGACTCTTATTTTTAATTACTTGTGTTTTAATTCATTTGAGTAACTATTCCGCATTGTGCTAATTAATTCACACTTATATATATATTCGAGTTAGAACATTTTTATTTTGAAAAAAAGTTTCAAGAATTCCATTCAACCCCCCTTCTGTAATTCTTGTCATATTGTTAAGGGACTAACAATTGGTATCAGAGCAAGCTCTTAACTTACAAAGAGTTTAAAGATCAAAACAATACAGCAAGATGAACAAGAAGGATGTTGGAGTCAAGATCCCTTTTCTGGATAAAGATAATTACCATCATTGGAAGGTAAAGATGCATCTTCATTTTCTTTCTCAAGATGAGGCCTATGTTGACTGCATAGAAAGAGGCCCTCATGTTTCAATGAGAGCTGCAATAGGAAACGAGCCATCAGTCCCCAAGCCAAGGCATGAATGGACTTATCCTGACATTGAACAAGTCAGGAAGGATAAAAAGGCCATGAATATCCTGTTTAATGGAGTTGATGGAGATGTGTTTCACAACATTATCAACTGCAAAACTGCCAAGGATGTTTGGGATACAATACAGATCATCTGTGATGGCACTGAGCAAGTTAGAGAAAACAAGATGCAGCTCCTGATTCAGCAATATGAGCATTTTCATAATGAAGAAAGTGAGTCTCTCACTGACATTTTTAGTAGGTTTTAAAAATTACTAAATGCTCTAAAGTTGCATGGAAGGGTCTATCAGACAAAAGACTCCAATCTGAAATTCCTTAGATCTCTTCCAAAGGAATGGAAACCAATGACAGTCTCATTAAGAAACTCACAAGATTATAAGGAGTTTACTTTGGAGAGACTGTATGGCATCCGGAAAACTTATGAGCTTGAAATAGAGCAAGATGAGAGGATGGAGAGAGGAAAGAAGAAAGGAGGATCCATTGCACTAGTTGCAGAGTTGGAAAAATAGAAGGAAGTGAAGATGGAAGCTGTTGAGTCAACTTCAAGGGTCTGTAAAAGCAAGGGCAAGGGTCTTGCAGCTGAAAATGAAGATTCTTTGAGCCAAGATGACATGGAGGACATTGATGAACACCTAGCATTTCTTTCCAGGAGATCTTCCAAGCTCAAGTTCAAGAAGAACTTTGGAGCAGCCAAGCCAAATAGAAACATGGTGGATAAATCAAAATTCAAATGTTTCAAATGTGGCTTGGCAGGGCACTTTGCCAGTGAGTGTAGGAAGTCAGATTCCATTAAGAAAAAGTTTGAGTCTGTGGATTATAAGCAAAAATACTTTGAGCTGCTTAAACAAAAGGAAAGGGCTTTCATAACACAAGAAAATGACTGGGCAGCAGATGATCTGGATAAAGATGAAGATGTCAGCTATGTTAATCTAGCCCTAATGGCCAAGTTTGATGAGACATAAACAAGTTCTTCAAGTAATCAGGTAACTACTACAAACCTTGCACATTTATCTAAAGCTGAGTGTAATGATGCCATAAATGACATGTCTACAACGTTATATCATTTGCGTGTTACACTTAAGTCTCTTACTAAAGAAAATGCTAAAATCAAATAAAACAATTTGTTTTTGAGTGAGAGAAATAATGTGCTTGAGTCTCAGTTCATTGATTTTGAAAAGTTAAGAATTGAGTATAAGATTGCCAATGAGGAATTAACTGAGTCCTTGAAAAAAGAAGAAATTTTAAAGAAGCAGCTCGAGCGTGAACAAGAGGTGATTAAGGCATGGAAAACATCCAGGGATGTCCATGCTCAAATCACCAAAGTTCAAGGAATTGAGTCTTTCTGTGATGCAGCCTGGAAAAAGAACAAAGAGAAACTAGAACCATATTTGGTAGATGGAGTGCTAACAGATATAGACTCGACGAATGATGAGGATCATCCATCGGATAACAAAAAGGGTTATCCGTCGAATGATGAAAATCCTCATTCGTCGGCTGTGAGCAAGCCTATCAGTAAAGCCAAACTTGTTAAGCTGAATGAGAAGTATGGGTCCGTTCCCAAGAACTTTGTTTCAGGAGAATCGAGTCAAGTTAAGAAAGGGAAAAAGGATAATGTTGGTCAAATTTCTGTCAAACAGTTAAGTGACAAACTTGAAAAGATTGAGGTAAAAACAGAGGCTAAAAAGAAAAATAATAGAAATGGTAAAGTAGGGATTAACAAACACAATAACTACACACCTGATAAATATGCTCCTAGAAAAATCTGTATCAAGTGTGGTAGTGTAAATCATTTGTCTGTTAATTGCAAATCTGCCATGCCTACTTCCATATCTGTGCCACCTCACTTTCCTAACATGAATGCCATGCCTCCCATGCCTATGAATGCTATGTCTGCACAAAATATGAATGCACAGTTTGCTAACATGCCATTTGCACCTAATCCTTATCATGCTGCATTTAGTATGCCACAAATGCCATTTAGCATGCCTTACTGGAATAACATGTTTACTAATAGCATGCCATTCCCTGTTGATTATAATATACATGATAATTCTGTTGCAATGAATGGTTTCAAAGGCCCAACTCAAATGACCAAGGATGAATCTGATATCCCCAAGTCAAATGAGATAAACCTAAGAAACAGAAAAAAAGCTAACAAGGCAGGACCCAATGAAACTTGGGTACGAAAATCAACTTGATTTGATTTTGATGTGTGCAGGGAAACAGAAAGAATCTTTGGTACTTGGATAATGGTTGTTCAAGACACATGACTGGTGATTCTACCCTGCTCACAGAGTTTAAGGAGAGAGCTGGCCCAAGTATTAATTTTGGAGATGACATCAAGGGTTATACTATGGGATATGGCTTTATTTCAAAGGACAATGTCATCATTGAGGAGGTTGCCTTAGTGGATGGTCTCAAACACAATTTGTTGAGTATCAGCCAGCTTTTTGATAAAGGCAACTCAGTAACCTTCAACTCAGAAGCCTGTCTTGTGACTAATAAAAGAAGCAACAAAGTGGTTCTCACTGGTGTGAGAAAAGGAAATGTGTACCTAGCTGATTTCAACTCATCTAATACAGAATCTGTTACTTGTCTTCTCAGTAAAGCAAGTCAGGATGAAAGTTGGCTATGGCACAAGAAGCTATCCCATTTAAACTTCAAGACCATGAATGAGCTAGTAAAGAAAGAACTGGTTAGAGGCATTCCTCTAGTGGAGTTTTCTAAGGATGGACTGTGTGATGCCTGCCAAAAAGGAAAGCAGATTAAAGCATCATTCAGGAAGAAACTTGATTCAACAATTGAAGAACCTTTGCAACTGCTGCACATGGATTTGTTTGGTCCAGTCAATGTGTTGTCTATCCCAAGAAAAAGATTTTTCCTAGTAATTGTAGATGATTTCTCAAAGTTCTCTTGGACATATTTCCTAAAGTCTAAAGATGAGGCTAGTGAAATCATCATCAATCACATAAGGCAAGTCAATAATAATCCTGATTTCAAGGTTAGAAGAATCAGGAGTAACAATGGAACTGAGTTCAAGAATTCTGTCATGAGAGCATTTTGTGAGCAAAATGGGATTCTGCATGAGTTTTCAGCAGCAAGAACTCCACAACAGAATGGAGTAGTGGAAAGGAAGAACATATCACTTATTGAAGCTACAAGGACAATGCTTGAAGAATCTAAACTGCCAACATATTTCTGGGCTGAAGCTGTTAATACTGCATACTATACTCAGAATATTTCTCTGGTTAATCAAGCAAGATGCATGACTCCATATCAACTGTTCAAGAATAAGAAGCCAACTCTAAATTTTCTTCATGTCTTTGGCTGCAAGTGCTATATTCTGAGAAATCAAACTGATCAAAATGGGAAGTTTGATGCTAAAGCAGATGAAGGAATTTATGTTGGATATGCTGTTGATAAAGCATATAGAGTCTATAATCTAAGAACCAACATTGTTGTGGAATCAAAAAATGTTGTGTTTGATGATAAAAAGATTGAAGGACTGCAAGATGGAGATTACCATGAGAGCCTCAAATTCGACAATGTGGAGATGGTTAGTGATGACAGTGATGATGAAAGTGATCAAGAAACTGTATCTAAGGATAATGCAGAAAAATCCACTACCAATGAAGCACAAAACTCAATATTTGTCGAGTTGCATAATTGTAACACCCCCAAATCCGGGGTCGGGGATTCGGGTTGTCACGAGTTCCATTTCCCTTATCAATACTTAATCTTAACAGTCAACCAACTACTGAGTACTGTGACCCCACAATATACACACACATACATACCACAAGTTATAGTCTCAGAGATGAATACCAAAAATAACACAAGTCATTTTATTCCACAATTATAAACCGTTACACCTTAAAAGGGTTTCTGAATAAATTTACATTTCTTTGCCATTATTACAATTCATATAGATACATAAGTCTGGTACATCAGAAGTTGAAAGTCTAGCCTATTGGTAATTTCTACCTCAGCTACAGCGGCATCAACGCTTTCAGAAAACTGCGGAACATTTCCTAACCGCTTGCGAATTGGAAGCTTGGTCCTGTTCATCTTTTCTATCTGTTATTGTATGATGAAAGAAGAAAGCAAGGGTGAGCAACAAGCCCACCGAAATAATATGTATAATAATTAACAATATATAAGCATTCTCATAGTACTCATGAAAGTCTTGGTCAAGAAGAAATGAACCAAGCTGATATCTTAACGCGACCAAGTCACAAAATATTCAGTATATACATATATACTTTTCAAAATCTTTGAAATACTCTGCCATGCATAATACACACATGGCTCCAGTTTATAATTGTATAAAAATATCGTTGCAAGGTGATCTCATATATCTACCCTTGTCTCAACTTTTTTCTGAAAATCTTTGATATGCATAAGATAATCATTTACTAGATATAAGTTTAAAAGATGAAGTTACAAGATACTCCAATATACTTATATCTTTTCCGAATACTACTTGAACTACCACCGTTCAAGTTATAATTAGTTCATCCCATAGATTAAGCTACAAGACAAAACTTGCATATAATCAATCTTTAAAATATCATCAAAATAAAATGAAGTTACGAGATACTTCATTTGATGCAAACATCATTTGAAAGCTTGACCCTGCCAACACTCAACAATCGCCCAACCGTAGCCTTTCTATCGAAGTGCTCTGGGTAGTGTTGCAGAAATATCCAATTGGATGATGAACTCATTACGGGAGTTTGCCGCGCCAGGAAGACCACTTACGATGATCAGTCGTAGTAGTGCAACCCCACCATTTTCTACATGTAGAGGAGAACCTGTCGGATTTACTTGTCAACCGAACACTGGACTCCTAAGGAATGGACCGTCTTAGCGGAACTTCTGGACCATTTAGCCCAATATAATAAGGCTCGGCCGGCGCTACTCGACCACTTACGCCACTCCTAGTTCAGATGAAATCCATGACCCTGAAACGTAAAGCTCGTTCTTCCTTTCCCCAAGTAGAAACTTGTTGATACGGCTCCACTAAGAAGTCGTATCTAGATGGAAAGGAAAACTCACCGATATTTCCCAGGCGATGCCTGTTAATGGATTAACTTGTTCCAAGAATTTTACTTCCCGAGTGTTGGGTAAGTAATCAAAAACTCTTTTATCAGAATAGCAACCTTGTTGCGAATATAAAATACACGACAGAGCCGGATCCCTCAGGTTTTGAGCGAATATTTAAATCCCTTTTGAAAGGAGGATCTTAAATATAAAAATGAGTTTTGGGATCCGCCCTAACCTTTAAAAATCATTTTGAAGACTCGAAAATATTTTTAAGAATGTTTGGAGTGATGCTGATTTAATAAAATAAATCAGTCCCAATATATTAAAAAATATCTGAATATTATTATTTAAATAATATTCCCATAAAAAATAATCTTTATAAAAATAATTGAAGTAGAAGTTTTAAAATTTATACTTTAAATGAATATTAAATAACCAAAGATATACTTATACGAAAGTACTATCTTTATTTGAATAATCAAAAGTAAGTTTGATTATCGACACATTATTCTTTAATAAAATAAAGAATATTAATTAGTAAATAATCGGAGTCATAAGTCCTCGAGTGAATATTCAAAATAATATTCATTAATAAAATAAACGGAGTCATATGTCCTCGAATGAATATTCAAAATAATATTCATTAATAAAATAAACGGAGTCATATGTCCTCGAATGAATATTCAAAATAATATTCATTAATAAAATAAACGGAGTCTTATGTCCTCGAATGAATATTCAAAATAATATTCATTAATAAAAATAAAGTTATCGAATAAACCTTATTCGATTCATAGTTTTGTAAACTATATATATATATATAAATATATATAATATACTCGGGAACATCGACTCCCTGTTTTAGAAAATGTTCAACTTTGGGTCCCCCTATACTAAGGGTATACGCAATTACTGCTTATCTCTAACATAGGTATTATGCAACTAATAAGCATTTGAATCAACAGATATATATCAAGATTACGAAATAGACATGCATATATGCCATATCACATGCTCCAATATATCGCAAGATTTTCTAATTAACCATCATGCATCTATCACAAGATAATGCATATACATATGTATACATCACAACAACAATATAACGGGTAGAAAACTTGCCTGAGCGACTGGGGGTGGTAAAAGTCCTGGGATGAGTCTGGTAACCTATAAACCACATATAAGTTGGAATTAAACCAAAGTCGCTTAAGAATCTATACTTTAACTAATTAGACTATAACGCTCTCTTTGCGCTTAATGATTCTCTTAAGTCGCTCGAGTACCCTCGTCTCCACCATTTTTAATAAATTAACCATTAAGAGTTTTAAGGCGATTCTTTTGCGAGCACCTTACCAACTGCCTAATCCACTTTAAATAAATGTTTCATACTCCAATTAGTCATTTAAGGTCTTTAACCAATGTTTCAAAGTAAGGCGAGGGGTAATGGTTCGTTCGCGAAACGCCGTTACTTAAAACGGTCGTTTCTCCTAAACCGTATATCGGATTCAAACGAACCACATATCAAAACGAAGCTCGTAACATGAACTATCTAATCATGACAATGGTCAAAACCTAACAGTGAGTTCACAGGTCCTGATGTTAAGAACAAAAACAGTCTAAAGTAAATCGGGCATTACGACGGCAATGTTTACGCGATTACCAAATTTTATCCTACTCCAAATCAACCACAAATCAACCACAATTCAACCATACAACCAAACTCCATCCATACATCACTAAAACAGCCCCAACACCTCAAGTTTTCCAATTTATATTATTCTCAAACATGAACTAAAACTATTCTTAAGTTCATTAACTAATAACCAAGATTTACAACTCCAAAAACATCACAAAACCAACTAATCTCTACATATTCAATCACCATGCTTCTCATGAACTATACTACTCATAATAAGCTCTTAATATTCAATAACAATGCTAGGTTAAGAGATTATATCTTCCTTGGTGAGTAAAAGTAACTAAGGAGCTTGGAATCACCCTTGAAAGTCCTTACCAAAGCTTAATCTAACCAAAAACACAAGATCAAACAATTTAAATTTCTTGAAAACACTATTCGCTCTCTTCTTAAAGGATTTATTGAAAGAGATTGTGAAGGAATTTGGAGGTTAAACTCCTAGGATAGCCATAACTAATCATAAGGAACCTTGGATAATTACCTTGCAATTTAACAATGGTTGGATCTTGGATTTTGAAATTTTCTTCTTTGAAAAACAAGAAAAGCCGAAAGCTCTTGCTTGGAAATGAAAAGTCAAGTTTGTGTTTATGATTTTCTTGGCTTGGTTGATGTTGTTTTGTTAATTGGATTATTACCATGGTAAATTTTGTGTGGTTCATAATCAACCAACAACACACTTCTCTTTTGGTCATGCTTAGGTCATCATGCTATGTCATCCTCCCACACTTGTCCTCTTCTTGTTGGTGAGATGACATCACTCCCCACTAACCCTTTGATTAACTCTTAATCACTTGTCTAATGACCGTTGATCTGTTATACGGTTCGCTTAACTTTCGTTTTCGTTTATCGTTTGAGGGATCATACCCGGGATCTTATTACTTGGGTTCCCTTAACTTTTCTCAATACATTATATTCCTTTTATGATCCTCTCTTATAATCCTTGAATTTAAATCCTTTTTATCCCGTTCCCTTATACTCAATTCTTTCGGTATCTGGTGGATTTTCGGGAAAAATCAAAGTGTTCGAATTTGGATTCTGACGATCTTTACATACACTTATATACCATACAGAGTACTAATAAGATCTCAGAATAACAATAAAAGAACCCCTACATAGTGTGGCATGGAAAGTTTTCTTATTCAGCATAATCAGCAAAACACTATTCATAAGGGTTACTAAAAGTTCAAAAATTTTGGGGTTATTACAGTCTCCCCTCCTTAAAAGGATTCCGTCCCGGAATCAAATAGAAAACAAATGGGGGTACTTTTCTAGCATTACGCTCTCTAGTTCCCATGTTGATTCTTCCACATTATGATTCTGCCATAGCACTCTGACTAGCTTGATCACTTTGTTCCGAAGCACCTGCTCCTTCTTATCCATAATCTTTACTGGTTTCTCCACGTAAGTCAGATCTGGTTGCATATCCACACGCTCGTACTCCACTATGTGTCTGGCATCCCGATGATACTTCCGTAACATTGACACATGGAACACATTATGAACTTGTTGTAGGTTCGGGGGTAAGGCTAGCTCGTAAGCCAGCTTCCCAATCCGTCTTAATATCTCAAAAGGTCCAATGTATCTTGGGCTTAGTTTCCCTTTCTTTTCGAACCTCATTAATCCTTTCCCAGGGAATACCTATAACAACACTAGGTCCCCTACTTCCTATCCTTTGTCCTTTTGTGTCGAACCAACATACTTTTTATGTCCATCTCGGGCTACTACCAGCCGTCCTCTGATTAGATCTATTATATCCTTGGTCCTTTGGACCACTGCTGGTCCGAGCATCTTGCGCTCTGCAATCTTCATCCTAACATAAGGGAGATCGATATTGTCTTCCCTCAAGGATCTCATAAGGCGATATCTCAATACTGACATATGATCTATTATCGTAAGAAAACTCAATCCGCGGTAAATGATCATTCCAAATTCTTTCAAGTCTATTACACAAACTCTCATAATAGCTTCTAGCACTATAGCTTTTGCTTCTCAATACTCCTTCTTTTCTTGTTCGTAGTCATTACTATCTTCCGTACATAATACTATACTGGTTACACTTTTGCTCATTAGTATTCTATAACCTTTTAATAACCGCATCAACCTTAGTATCATGAACGCGTTAGATTCAGAATACCACCGCACTGATACTACTTTCTTTAGCTGCTTCCATCTTCGAAAGCTTGATCTATCGTATAGAAGTAAAGGAATTTGTTGAGAGATCAATATGACCATGAACACTTGTTCTATTGCATAGTTGAGAGATCACTATGACCATGAACACTTGTTCTATTGTACTTGACAAGCAATTAAACAACATGTGGTATCCTACTAGGCTTCTATCACACAGATAGATAGTCATTCGGCAATACCTCCCCTTCTGGAAGGGTTGTTCTTCTCAGTTTATATGAAATGAAAAGGAGAGAAGAGAACGAATTGAAGATAATTGTATATATAAAAAAAATATATACTGCCACAAAATATCTGGCTTGGAATCTACCTCTGAACTATAGAGGTTTATCATAGGAGAACAAAACATATATATATATCAACATCAGGTATTATAACATCACATTTCACATGCTTAAATATTTACTAATCCATCCATCATTTTATGGACCCATGCTCTTGCTCGAGCTTATACACAATCACCCTTGAAACTCCCTCGACAACGAAAATCGAATCTGAGATTTCATTCTAGACCTCATCGTTGCTAGAATCCATTTCTATACCGCAACCTTCTTCGTATAGTAATACGACTCTCTATTAATAAGAAGGAATAAGTATTCAATAGGTAGATAATCTACTTAATTAGTCTATCAATGATAACTTATACACCACCACGACCCGATTAGTGGTACTTAATCCCAACATCCATTCCAATACAACTCTCACGGTTGTAATCGACTCATTACTCACAGAATCATTGATGCATTACTGTGGTCCATCGCTGACCTACTGTAGTTATTCATTTTCTATGAAATCTTAATCGCTAACCATACGGAGTCCATACATGTCATATCAAATTCTTCTAAGGAGGTAACATGATCACCGTTCATGATTCATGAAGAACACTCCTGAACTTGACGTACATATGACATGAAGTAGATAAAATTGCAGAAGAGTTTCAATCAAAACAACGATAGCAGGTTAATACCATTCTTAATCATATGCCTTCAATAGAAGACTTAACTCAAAGGTTTATTTAGTCCTTTTTGAAACATGGTCCTGGCTTATTCTCAAGATAGGACCTTCTAAGATAGATAGCCCGCTCATGGAGATTATACGAATTAAACCTTTACCAAACTACTATTACGGTTGGGTATTGCACAGTCATCAGAAGGAATGTCAATCTTCCAAACCATAATACAACCTTTACGGCTTCAACCATCATTACTGTATTCCTTTGGCACGAGCGCCTATAATTGCTCTCTTACACTTAAAGTGTCGGCCACCTCTTTGGCCTTTCCTGATAGTAAAATTCCCTTACAATCAATATCGTTTGAACGATCTCCAACTAAATTTTCTACCTCATTTCCAATCACTGCTTGTGTGAAGATGTTTTCCTTAAAATCTGATGAGTAAAAAAAAAATACCACCATTTTTCCATAAGTTATTGCCTCAGTCTTTAGAGGTTAATCATTGTCACGACTGACTCTCGATCATACTTAGGACGTCTCTTATCTTGGGTCCTTCTTGTTTTCACCATTCTTGACCTTCGTTAGGTTCAATCTATACTTTCTCATGGTTTAACATGTGCCCCACTTGGCATTATTATTATTACTTCATATTTCCTTTATCAAAATTTCTATTCTTGAGAATTTTGAATATTACCTTTCTCCTTGTAAAACCTCTAAGGTCATCCTTGAATCGTTCCTCCTGTATTCCCTAGATACAGGGCATATCAAAATACCATTTACTAATACTAGAACCATTGTCTATGTACTTCTAAAAATTTTCTCTACTGATCTTTAAAGGTTGTTGCTACCTTGATCCTTTCCAATTCATACTGTCAAAACTTACGCTGTCCCTATTAAGGGTGGAATGCCAACCTTTATGCATTCCCCTAGGATTCATCTCAAGTTATCAAAGTTATATCCTTAATTCCACCTTTTAAAAAGGTACTTGCATGCTTCCATGGATAAATCAAGTCATATATCCTTGATAGATTATCTTATTCAATTATTCCCACCCAGATAGTCTATACCAATTTCACAATAGCATCCTTATTCAAACTGAGGTCAACACATATGGCCTACAAAAGATAACAATGGTTACCCGCTTTTCTTTCCTAATTTGGTAATGATAACATGGATGTTCTGGAAGATATTGGTCGTGTTCAACGTGAACATCTTCTTAATAAATCCTCATTTTCTTTTGTTGTTTATCTCAACAGTCATCTCAATGTTGGGATGTCTTTCATACCTGGCGTCTCCCTTTCTGGGTATCATGCCACCGGTCTTACACTTCACATTCTTGAAGGTCACTTCGTTCATCCAATTTTCCTAATTTCCTACTTTCTTGTCTCCTCAGTCTATCCGCGTCTCATTATTTATCCTTCGAACTATCTCAAGGTTTCCTCGAATTCTCCCAACTTAAAGGGGGTACAATATGTACATCTCTTATGCCTTCAACCATCAACTTTAACTCGTAGTGAATCATCCTCATCCTGACGATCACATACTTTTTTATTTCTATTACTATGATTCTTTAGGGTTTCCCCATACCCAACTCCCTTATCATTCCTCAAACTCTATTGCCTTTATATTCCTTTCCACTTCAGTTTCTTTTTATTTTCCTTTCTCTTACAATCATTTTATGAACCCACTACTTATTTACTTCAAACATCACGTCGTTCTGGGATTCTTGTCCTCCAAACGAATCTTTACAACTTTTAAAATCTTAGATTCATAATTCATCATATTCGTCCGCCTTTGTTCTGGCTCTTAAAGCTTTTACACTATCTCCATAACCTTGGGATTTACTTTCTCGAAAACAATTGACTGAACTTTAATCAGTTTATTATAACCTCTGGCTCCGTGCCTTCCTTGGACTTTCACCAGCGGGTGGCCTCTCTCTTAGGAGGGTAAGTGACAAAAATAGTCTTTTGTGATTCGTCAATCATTTAGAATCTCAATTAATTCCTATATTTCCTTTAGCCAGGCTCTTGCCTCGACTGGGTCAGCTTGTTCCTTGAAACTTTGAGAGCTTAGTGAATTAAAGGTCTTCGAAAGAATTTCACACCACATTGTTTCCTCAAGGTGGTGGTTAGGGGTAAAAGTATAAGTTTTGTTTTATGCAGGTCCATGGATTTCCCAATAGGAGTACCATCCCGGTTCTTCCTATCTTGCTCGACTTCTGTTTTCTCAATCTAAATATTTCTTCCTACTCCCCATAATTGGGGTCATCTTTTAATTTAAAATCCTCATTTCCCACTTCATTATATTCTGGGTTCCTTATATCTTAATTGCGACCTCCCTGATTATCACATTCAAGGTTTGCCCCTAATCTTATTCCTCGTGGGGGCATAATGCTTAGAAAATTTTTGAGAATCTCTAGATATTTGTCTTACTTACTTTGCTGAAGTCTTTCCCTCGTTCAATCCATGCATGATTGCAAATTATGAATTCTCAAGTTCTATAAACTTCGCGACACTCTCTTAAGTGTTAATAGTGCAATTAACAATATGAACTTATCGCAAACAAACTGATCTGAACTGAAATTAACGAATATATACATAACCATTTGTTCGAGGGTACAACAAGTGAACACATTAAAGAGAATTACATCATTTGATCTAATCGCTTCTATCCCAAAAGTACTACCATAGATAATCATCTAGTCATCAAAACTAATCATTCATAACTTAGGCTAATCCTCCAAAAGTGGTGCTACATGAAACCCTTGTCTGATCGCTCTGGCTCTGCACACTACCATGGATCAAGAAATGTGGGCACGCACGACATCCCTAACCTGCTCCATCACAGAGATGATGATGTCTAAGATAGTCGCAAGTAGAGCTGGATCAACCTGACCCTCAAGATGGCCTCTAGCTGTAATTCGGGTGGTAGCCTCAATCCTGTCCATGCTATGAGCTAATCCTGCCGGAAGTACCCCGCCCTCAATTCTTGGTGCAGTAAGTCGGTCCAACAGATCACTTCTAACATTACAGGCCTCAGACAGGCCACCCAAAGTCATATGATAATTGGCGATAAGAGAAGCCTGAGTGGTAGCATCTAACGGTCCATGGGGTGCAGGTGGTGTAGACCCAGGAGATCCAAATGGATAACCAAGCACGGTATCAGGTGACAATGGTGCAGGAGATAAAGGTGGCATTTCCTCAGTAGGTGCTGGGCTCTGTACAGGGGAGGGAACAGGAATTGGTGGAACCTCATGGATGTCTACAGGAACCTCTGGAAGAGGGTCTGATACTGGTATAATTGGTGTCGTGGAAGGCCCCACTCCTTCTGCCCTCATTAACCTTTGTACCCTTGGTAACTCTTCATCCTCTAGTGCCACCCTCGTGGCCATCCTTGCTCTGGTAGTCGCCCTGACTACGGTCATCAATTCCTCAGCGGTCCTCTCTTCATTCTCGTCAGGATCCTCCACGAGATCCTCCTCAGCAACAATCCCTTATGGGATAACATTCTCAACCGCAATATTCTCAATATGAATCTCATCCGGTCCCTCGTTAGGGTACTCTATCAGATTCACAATTTGATCTCCAACATGTAATAAAACATCCTCATGCTGATGCTCCTGAACCTCAGGGTTCGGTGCCCCGCTGCCCTATACGAGAACGAACTATGTTACTACCACGATATTTATAAGGGTTCCCATAAGGGTTTTAACTGTCAGTACTACATTAGGTAGCCCGACTATGAACTTGGCAAGAGTTCTTATTATCTTTGTGAACTTATTATCTTAACGTCACATCATCTCTGAGGTTTATAACGCTTGGCTCTGATACCACTTCTGTAACACCCCCAAATCCGGGGTCGGGGATTCGGGTTGTCACGAGTTCCATTTTCCTTATCAATACTTAATCTTAACAGTCAACCAACTACTGAGTACTGTGACCCCACAATATACACACACACACACACCACAAGTTATAGTCTCAGAGATGAATACCAAAAATAACATAAGTCATTTTATTCCACAATTATAAACCGTTACACCTTAAAAGGGTTTCTGAATAAATTTACATTTCTTTACCATTATTACAATTCATATAGATACATAAGTCTGGTACATCAGAAGTTGAAAGTCTAGCCTATTGGTAATTTCTACCTCAGCTACAGCGGCATCAACGCTTCCAGAAAACTGCGGAACGTTTCCTAACCGCTTGCGAATTGGAAGCTTGGTCCTGTTCATCTTTTCTATCTGTTGTTGTGTGATGAAAGAAGAAAGCAAGGGTGAGCAACAAGCCCACTGAAATAATATGTATAATAATTAACAATATATGAGCATTCTCATAGTACTCATGAAAGTCTTTGAAATACTCTGCCATGCATAATACACACATGGCTCCAGTTTATAACTGTATAAAAATATCGTTGCAAGGTGATCTCATATATCTACCCTTGTCTCAACGTTTTTCTGAAAATCTTTGACATGCATAAGATAATCATTTACTAGATATAAGTTTAAAAGATGAAGTTACAAGATACTCCAATATACTTATATCTTTTCCGAATACTACTTGAACTACCACCGTTCAAGTTATAATTAGTTCATCCCATAGATTAAGCTACAAGACAAAACTTGTATAGAATCAATCTTTAAAATATCATCAAAATAAAATGAATTTACAAGATACTTCATTTGATGCAAACATCATTTGAAAGCTTGACCCTGCCAACACTCAACAATCGCCCAACCGTAGCCTTTCTATCGAAGTGCACTGGGTAGTGTTGCAGAAATATCCAATTGGATGATGAACTCATTACGGGAGTTTGCCATGCCAGGAAGACCACTTACGATGATCAGTCGTAGTAGTGCAACCCCACCATTTTCTACATGTAGAGGAGAACCTGTCGGATTTACTTGTCAACCGAACACTGGACTTCTAAGGAATGGACCGTCTTAGCGGAACTTCCGGGCCATTTGGGCCCATATAATAAGGCTGGGCCGGCGCTACTCGACCACTTACACCACTCCTAGTTCAGATGAAATCCATGACCCTGAAACGTAAAGCTCGTTCTCCCTTTCCCCAAGTAGAAACTTGTTGATACGGCTCCACTAAGAAGTCGTATCTAGATGGAAAGGAAAACTCACCGATATTTCCCAGGCGATGCCTGTTAATGGATTAACTTGTTCCAAGAATTTTACTTCCCGAGTGTTGGGTAAGTAATCAAAAACTCTTTTATCAGAATAGCAACCTTGTTGCGAATATAAAATACACCACAGAGCCGGATCCCTCAGATTTTGAGCGAGTATTTAAATCCCCTTCGAAAGGAGGATCTTAAATATAAAAATGAGTTTTGGGATCCGCCCTAACCTTTAAAAATCATTTTGAAGACTCGAAAATATTTTTAAGAATGTTTGGAGTGATGCTGATTTAATAAAATAAATCAGTCCCAATATATTAGAAAATATCTGAATATTATTATTTAAATAATATTCCCATAAAGAATAATCTTTATAAAAATAATTGAAGTAGAAATTTTAAAACTTATACTTTAAATGAATATTAAATAACCATAGATATACTTATACGAAAGTACTATCTTTATTTGAATAATCAAAAATAAGTTTGATTATCGACATATTATTCTTTAATAAAATTTAGAATATTAATTAGTAAATAATCGGAGTCATAAGTTCTCGAATGAATATTCAAAATAATATTCATTAATATAATAAACGGAGTCATATGTCCTCGAATGAATGTTCAAAATAATATTCATTAATAAAATAAACGGAGTCTTATGTCCTCGAATGAATATTCAAAATAATATTCATTAATAAAAATAAAGTTATTGAATAAACCTTATTCGATTCATAGTTTTGTAAACTATATCTATATATATATATAAATATATATAATATACTCGGGAACATCGACTCCCTATTTTAGAATATGTTCACCTTTGGGTCCCCCTATACTAAGGGTATACGCAATTACTGCTTATCTCTAGCATAGGTATTATGCAACTAATAAGCATTTGAATCAACAGATATATATCAAGATTACGAAATAGACATGCATATATGCCATATCACATTCTCCAATATATCGCAAGATTTGCTAATTAACCATCATGCATCTATCACAAGATAATGCATATACATATGTATACATCACAACAACAGTATAACGGGCAGAAAACTTGCCTGAGCGACTGGGGGTGGTAAAAGTCCTGGGATGAGTCTGGTAACCTATAAACCACATATAAGTTGGAATTAAACCAAAGTTGCTTAAGAATCTATACTTTAACCAATTAGACTATAACGCTCGCTTTGCGCTTAATGATTCTCTTAAGTCGCTCGAGTACCCTCGGCTCCACCATTTTTAATAAATTAACCATTAAGAGTTTTAAGGCGATTCTTTCGCGAGCACCTTACCAACTGCCTAATCCACTTTACATAAATGTTTCATACTCCAATTAGTCATTTAAGGTCTTTAACTAATATTTTAAAGTAAGGCGAGGGGTAATGGTTCGTTCGCGAAACACCGTTACTTAAACTCCTAGGATAGCCATAACTAATCATAAGGAACCTTGGATAATTACCTTGCAATTTAACAATGGTTGGATCTTGGATTTTGAAATTTTCTTCTTTGAAAAACAAGAAAAGCCGAGAGCTCTTGCTTGGAAATGAAAAGTCAAGTTTGTGTTTATGATTTTCTTGGCTTGGTTGATGTTGTTTTGTTAATTGGATTATTACCATGGTAAATTTTGTGTGGTTCATAATCAACCAACAACACACTTCTCTTTTGGTCATGCTTAGGTCATCATGCTATTTCATACTCCCACACTTGTCCTCTTCTTGTTGGTGAGATGACATCACTCCCCACTAACCCTTTGATTAACTCTTAATCACTTGTCTAATGACCGTTGATCTGTTATACGGTTCGCTTAACTTTCGTTTTCGTTTATCGTTTGAGGGATCATACCCGGGATCTTATTACTTGGGTTTCCTTAACTTTTCTCAATACATTATATTCCTTTTATGGTCCTCTCTTATAATCCTTGAATTTAAATCCTTTTTATCCCGTTCCCTTATACTCAAGTCTTTCGGTATCTGGTGGATTTTCGGGAAAAATCAAAGTGTTCGAATTTGGATTCTGACGATCTTTACATACACTTATATACCATACGGAGTACTAATAAGATCTCAGAATAACAATAAAAGAACCCCTACATAGTGTGGCATGGAAAATTTTCTTATTCAGCATAATCAACAAAATACTATTCATAAGGGTTACTAAAAGTTCAAAATTTTTGGGGTTATTACAATAATGCTTCATCCGTCGGGAGGCAATCTGCATTATCCGTCGGGAGACAACCAGCCTCATCCGTCGGTACTCAAAACTCACCATCCGTCGTGTTATCAAGAGAAGCTGGAAATCAAGACAGATCACATATAGAAAGTTCCCCTTTCTCAAATCAAAGTTCCACAAACTCAGGGGGAGTTTCTAACAATCTAAACTCAATCACACATCAAGATAGCAATGAGGTCTCTTCATCTAGAGCTAATCTACCTCAACAAAGAAAATGGACAAAAGATCACCCCTTTGAGCTTATTATTGGTGATGTTTCTTCTAGAGTTCAAACAAGGAGAGCAACTCAAGAAGAATGTCTATACAGTTGCTTTCTTTCCAAGGAAGAGCCAAAGAAGGTAAAAGAAGCTTTGTTGGATCCTGATTGGATTTTAGCTATGCAGGAGGAGCTAAACCAATTTGAAAGGAATAATGTATGGAAGCTGGTGCCCAAGCCTAAAGGAAAGAATCCAATAGACACCAAATGGGTATTTAGAAACAAAATGGATGAAAATGGCATAATATTCAGGAACAAAGCTAGATTGGTTGCTAAGGGCTATTGTCAACAAGAAAGAATTGATTTTGATGAAACATTTGCTCCTGTTGCAAGATTTGAAGCCATCAGAATTTTCTTAGCTTATGCAGCCCATGCCAATTTCAAATTCTATCAAATGGATGTCAAAAGTGCCTTTCTGAATGGAGATTTGGAGGAGGAAGTCTATGTCAGTCAACCTCCTGGCTTTGAAGATCCAAATTTTCCAGAACATGTCTATTATCTTTTAAAAGCACTTTATGGACTGAAGCAAGCACCTAAAGCCTTGTATGACACTTTATCAAAGTTCCTTTTGGAAAACCATTTCACAAGAGGTACTGTAGATAAAACTTTATTCTTTAGAAATGTTAATGGCTTTAGTATACTTGTTCAAATTTATGTAGATGATATTATTTTTGGCTCTACAGATGAGAAACTTTGCAAAAAATTTGCCAAATTGATGTAAAGTAAGTATGAAATGAGTATGATGGGAGAACTGACTTACTTTTTTGGTTTACAAGTTAAGCAAGTTAGTGATGGAATATTCATTAGTCAAACTAAATACATTTTTGATCTTTTAAAGAAGTTTGATCTAATGGATTGCACATCTGCAAAAACTCCCATGGCCACTGCAACTAAGCTTAAATTAAACACTACTGAAAAGTCTGTGGATATTTCAAGTTATAGGGGCATGGTTGGCTCACTTTTGTACTTAACATCTAGTAGGCCAGATATAATGTTTGCTATATGTTTATGTGCTAGATTTCAGGCTGATCCTAGAGAATTTCACTTAATAGCTATTAAGAGAATTTTCAGATATCTCAAGGGAACACCAAAACTTGGCATTTGGTACCCTAGAGATTCTGGTTTTGATCTAACTGGTTATTCAGATGCATATTATGCAGGTTGTAGAATTGATAGAAAAAGTACAACAAGAACCTGTCAATTTCTAGGAAACAAGCTTGTGTCCTGGTTCAGTAGAAAGCAAAATTCAGTTTCTACTTCTACAGCTGAAGCTGAATATATTGCTGCTGGTAGTTGCTGTGCACAGATATTATGGATGAAAAATCAATTGCTAGACTATGGTTTGCAAGTTGAGAGGATTCCTATTTTTTGTGATAACACAAGTGCAATTGCCATCACTGAAAATCCAGTACAACATTCAAGGACAAAGCACATAGATATCAAGTACCACTTCATAAGGGAACATGTAATGAATGGTACTGTGGAGCTACATTTTGTTCCAAGTGAGAAGCAACTTACAGATATCTTTACCAAGCCACTGGATGAATCCACCTTTTCAAGATTGGTAAGTGAGTTAGGTATGCTTAATTATTCTTAAATCTATATGAGTTAATTTGCAAGTTAAAATGCAGCCAGAAATTTAATTGATTTTTCAGTCTTGGATGAAATTTTGGCTAAGTCAAAATTTACATCACGACGGATGATCTTTATCCATCGAGTTTGATCATCCGTCGGTATACTATTTCCTAATAAAAATCAATTATTTTTCTGGAATATTTTATGACTCGACGGATAACAGTTTATCCTCATCCGTCGAATTGTCTTAATCTCAGCCGTTAATTCCTTGTACATTATCCATCGAGTATACTTACAGTTTGTAAGCATAACACGACGGATAATGGGTGGAATTTTTACAGTTTATTTTTAAAACAGCTATTTTAGGCAATTTCGATTGGTTACTTTATTTTACTTTATTATTTTTAACAGTTATTTTTGAGATAGTATAAAAGCTTATTTCATTTCAATCGCTTTTCTTTTATCATTCTCAATTCAACTGCTCTAATTTAATTCTCTCTCAAATCACTTACTCTCTTTCTCTTCAAGCTCTTATTCTCTAACAATGGCACCTGTTGTGAAGAATATGTCTCAAACCGGGTTCATTTATGAGAAGAACAATTTCACTGCACTAGTGAACAAGGGTATTCAGCAATCTGGTGACTATCACAAGATGATGGACTTTGTGAAGAATTGCAAGCTCAACTATGCCATGCTGGAATCACCCACAATCTTCTGTGAAGTTGTTGAAGAGATGTGGACAACTGCTACCTACAACTCAACAGATAAGACAATCACACTCACCATTAAAGGTAAAGAGTTCTGTATCAATAGTGATGTTATAAAAGCATGTTTCAAGATTCCTGATAACACTGTGACCTCACCACACACTAACACTGATATAATCAATATGCTTAATTCCATGAACTATGCTCTTTCTACTTCTAATTTAAGTGACATTAGGAGAATGGGTCTTAGGAAAGAATGGAGTTTTATGTGTGATGTTGTGACAAAGGTCTTTTCAGGTAAAGTCAGTAATTTAAATTCAGTCAATATCTCAATGCTTAACATGCTCTACATGCTAGTTACAGATAAATATATAATTCCAGTGACCTTGTCTTGATTGAGTTAGGATTTAAATTAGGAGAGTTAAATAAAAGAGGTAAAAATGTGTATTATGCTAGATTCTTTATGATGTAAGCTAACCACCTCTGTGAAGAGATTGTGCTTGAGAACCCGAACAATAAACTAGATTGTTGGGTTCAAGAGAGAAGGCTCATTGCAGATTTGAACAGGGCCAATCATCACAAGGATGTACCATTATTCTATTTTCCTGTAATGCTAGCACCTCAGGTAAGTGAGGTAAGTTCATCTATCCCTACCACTATTCCAACCTCAACAATTTCTTTGAGTTCCAGTGTGGCTATGGCAACTGTGTCAATGACCCAACAGTTGCCTACCCAAGCTACCAAAACTGTAAAAATTTTCAAGCCCAAATCAAAGAAAACCCCCTCTGGTATCTCAAAAAAGATGCCAGTTGCAAAATCCACTAAAACCAAAGAGGGGAGTATGAACGAGGGAAAGATAGGTGAGGGAAGGGGTGAACATAAAAGAAACCCTAATGATAAGGATGGAGAGTTGAGTGGATCCCAGCCTAGCCACACTATAGTTTTCCAACAAACTGCAGTGCTTAAAAAGGATAAAAACTCATTTCTAGCTGCATCATCCCAAAAGGATGTAGTTATTGAACAAAGCTCTCAACCAAGAGCACAGGCCAAGAGGGTTAGGGACATAAGCTCACCCCAAACTTATGCCAGAAAGAAGAAGTCTAAAACCCTTGGGGATGCACAGGGTACACACACTGTGCAAACTGGTGCAAAAGACACAGTCACTGCACCTTCACAAATTCAGTTTGATGTGGCTCCAATAAATATGGAGTCACAGCCAAAATCTCTAGTTATAGAAGCACCTCAAACACCAAACTCACCAACAAATTCTCTGGATGTGGATATGATAAACACATCAATCCATGATTCCCCTTCTTTAACTTTGTTGTGGAAGCCAAAATCTAGTGCAAGTGAGCATCATCTTTTAGATGATTTGTTGGCTCACTTGCCAATTCTTTCCGGAACTGTTGTATCATCTGTGCCCAAAATATCTTCAATCAGCACAGAGTCAACAATAGTTTCTTTTCCCACTTCATTCATTTCTACTCTCTCGATGGATATTGCTCATCCGTCGAGTAGTGATTGTATCCCGACGGATAAGCTTAACAGCAGTTATCCGTCGGATAGCAAAACCACTCACTCGATGGATATCACTCATCCGTCATGTATCTCTGCACAACTTCAAACTTCATTTATTTTAAGTGCAGAAGATTTAGTGGTTGTACAGTCACTCTTAGGATTGAGAGAGAAGAGTGTTTTGAGTGAGAGTCTGGGTTGCTCCCAGGAAAAAGGAGAGGAAATGAGTGAAACTATGCAATCCATTTCTTCAGGATTGGAAAAAGAAAGTGAGAGGAGTCCCACCTTAGTAGGTGAAGGTGAGGGTGTGAGGGTGGGGAGCCAGGGTGAGACCCCAATGTAACAAAAGAGAGAAAACGAGAGAAACGCAGGTACTGGAGCTATAAGGATGGATGTCATTGCTAGTGAGTCAATGAATGTCCAGGATGCAGACAGGGAGGGACTATCTCAGCATCCTCAAGCTGTTCTAGATTTCACCTCCCTTGATGCTGAGGGATTTACTCACCCTGTTCCAGCTTATCAACTTCTAGCTGAACATGGCAATGACAATGCAGAAAGGATGCTGAATTTGGTGCATACCATACACTCTATGATGAGAGCTAAGGATGCCATCAAAGCTTTGTCTTCTACAGCTGGTGATGTGGACTATGAGACTGGTGGTTCAGCTGATTTCTTTGGTGATGGGAGTGGGGATAGTGAAGATAAGGCAATGGACATAGGGGGAGAAGTAGGCTCAAGTTCAAGATCAGGTATGCCATCATGGGCATTCTCAAAGCACTGTGATGAGCACTACTTCAAGACCACCCTGATCAAACTAATAAATATGACAAATACTGCTTTTCAAACCACTACTAATGCCAATACCAAGAAGCTCCTTCAGGCACATCTAGCCTCCCTGCAACTTCAACAAATCCAGGGCTTCCAGCATGCTAGGGATGTAAACACCATGAAGGGTGATATTGAGGAGATAAAGAAGGCCATTTCAGACAAGATAGATTCTAAACTTCCAGAAGCTACAATGCTTGACATCAAGAGGCAATTAAGGAAAAATTCTGATTTTGCAACCAAGATAGATGCCTTGGACACAAGAATGTCAGCCATGGAAGCATCTTTAATAGCCATTCATCTTCATCAAGCCCAACAGACAGATCTACTTCAAAAATTGGTGGCTGCTCAAACCTCCTCCTCTACTCAACTTGATGATAACAAAAAGGGGGAGAAAGGACCAAGTGAGGGGGAGAGGCTTCAGATTCAAATCAGTAAAGTAATTGTGCCTTCAATTACTATCTCAAAGCCACCAGTTACAGACAGTATTGATCTGATCAATGCAGCAGCAGCCAACATAAGAGCAGCTGATAAGGAGAAGTTGAGTTTAGTCAACTGGGAGAAGATTGATGAGGAAATACAGAAGAAGTTTGAACTTGTCAAGGAGCCAGTTAAGTCAGCCATCCATCACTCTCAAGTCAAGCAAATTAGTGTGAATGAGATAAGCATGAACTATCTGGAAAGAGGACAGCCATCCTGCATCAAATCTCCAAAGGCTAAAACAATTCTGAAACCAAGGGTAAACTACTCAAAATCATCATTGAAGAACCCTTTGGATACTGTGTATGAGACACCTAAGCCTGATGAAAAGAAGCTTCTGTCAAGATCAATTGCTTTCTACAAAGATCCAGCTGATTCAGCTTCAAAAAGAAGGATTACTAAAATTTTCAAGAATGGGAAAGAAATTTGTGTGGTGGCTGGACATCCTCAATTTGCTCAAGCAAAGAGAGAAGAAAAGGCTAGATTGAAGCAGAAAAAGAAGCAAGCTGCTCTGGATGCTAAAAAGACTAAACAAAAGAAAGAGCAAATTGCTATCTTGGCCAAGCTACATGCTGTAAATTCATCACAATAAATTCCTTCTCAGCCATCCAAAGTTATTGAATCAAAGAAGCAAGTTGAACAACAGAAGAAATCTCCAAGAATCAAGGAATTGGCTAAAAGAACTAAAAGGAAACTGGACATTGTTGATAAAAAATTGGAGAATCAATTTCCCAAGGAATCCACTCCAACTACAACTCAAGCATCAAAACCCTCTGTGGTATTTGAAGATATCAAAGTGGTGGATCCTTACAGGAACATCCATGGTGAACCTATTGTGCCTAAGGATGAACCAGTAGAATGGGAGAACATACCAATTCCTGAATTCTATTTGCCAATCCTTAACAAGCCAAAGAGAACAAAGTGAAGAGTAGTCAAGAAAGTGAAGTTGTCACCTCTCAAATCCAAATCTCTAGTCAAAGCTCAATCTAAAGTCAATAAGGGAGATTACATGTACTTGTGTGACATCAAAGAATTTTCTGATCTAAACATCTATCTAGATGAACTAGATGAAGTGAGAGGAATTGATGCATACAGAAACCTACCTAAAAGGTTAGTGTTCAAGTACAAAGGAGGAAAGGAGATTCAGTGGCCACTTCACAAGATCCTTCAAGAAAGCCAAGCTATACTGATTAAAGTTTATTCATCCTTCAAAAAGAACTTTGGGTTCAATATTACTGCAAGAAGATTGGTACTGAAGAAGTTTGAAGAACTAAGGAGTGTTAGAGCTAAAGATGCACTCCCAAAGACTCTAATTATCCCCTACACAGGGAGAAGAGTGCATCTAAGGCCCTACTGGCTGATGGAGTTCATGGATGACGAAGAAGTGAGAAAATTTTTCAGATTAGAAGAACAATTGAGCATCTCCAGCAATGAGATTCTTTTGGAAATGCAAGAAAAGTTAAATCTCTCAGAATCTGATGAACTGGAATTCCACAGGCAGCTCCAAAATCAGAGTGAGGAAAACAATAGAAAGCTTGGAAAGAGATCCAGACCTTCAAGGAACTAGATAAATCTGCTCAGGCTAGAGGAGCAACTTGAAAATGACTGTGAGCAAAACTTTGTACATATTGTTAATTAAAGCACTTTTCAGTATTATCTACTGTCCTTTAAAATTTGTATTTTTAAGGTGTTTTGTTATCATCAAGCGTCTCTTAATTTATGGCTACAATTCCAGTAGACATAAATTGGGGGAGATTGTTGTGTATATGTTGTGTACTTGATGATCACATGAACAAAACACCTTGGTAGATTTTACTTAGTGAAATTATGTAGCACTCGACGGATAAGGTTTATAGTCCCGACGGATGACTCAATATAGTCCCGGCGGATGATGACTTATTATCCATCGAGTGAGTAGCTTATGTAATAATAAGTATGTAGCACATTTCTGTATACACATTGTTTAGAATCTGTAGTAGTATTTGAGTCATGTTGACCTCAGTTAGATATGCAGAATAGGTTGATTAATTGTACATAGATGATGTCTTATAATTCTGTATAAGTGAAATGAAGTCAAGTGCCTGATTGCTACCCGACGGATGAACAAACAATGAATTCGACGGATGATCAACAACCCGACGGATGATCAATATCTCGATGGATGATCATGAACCCGACGGATAAAGAATTCAAATATTTGTTGACAGTGACAACACAGTCACATGCGTCGAGTGGATGCAAATGGAATGTGGTAGCCTATTTAACTGGATTTTCGAGAACAAAGAAGCATTGCCATTTCCATGCTATTATGAAGATATTCAAAGATGCTGGAATAGAGTAATGAAGTAGCATTGTAATAGACTAGATAGTTTTTGTTTTATTATCCTGTCTCATTGCTTTGTAATCTTGGTGATATATAAACCAAGAAGCATCAACTAAAGAAAAATAGGAAACACAAGCAGAGAAACATTTGTAAGCAGAATTCTTAGCTTTCTCTGTACTCTAAGTTGTTCAATACTTGTAAACAGTTGTGAGCATTTTGCACACAGGGTTCTCTCGATATATAATATATATCTCTGGTGGAATCATTCAAATCCACCAGAAAGTTTTAAAGACTCTTGTTTTTAATTACTTGTGTTTTGATTCATTTAAGTAACTATTTCGTATTGTGTTAATCAATTCACACATATATATATTCGAGTTAGAACATTTTTATTTCGAGAAAAAGTTTCAAGAATTCCATTCAACCCCCCTTCTGTAATTCTTGTCATATTGTTAAGGGACTAACATTATGCTTCTAGATAAGAATCTTGAATCTCACCACAAATCATACTACAGCCTACTATTTATCTGCACTCAACCTCTCAACGTTCTATTTTCTTTATTTTCTAATACTAATCTTAACCCTCTACCCATTCCTGATAATTTAGGCTTGTGACAGTGACTTTAAACCTTAGCTCTGATGCCAAACCTGTGACGCCCTCCAAACCCGGGTCAGAAGTTTGGGGCCCACAACACATACACAAACCATATTTAAACCTGTTTATGAATATAATAATATATGCAATGACCATACTTATCATAATCAAAGATCGCAACAGTTTAAAGTATGTCCACAAGCCACAACCTTATTTATTACAAACGTACCAAATCCCAAATTTATTTCTCTTACATTTGAAGTCAAACTTTATTACAAACTTTTAGCACACACTAAGCCACACAACTTCCGCTAGCTTATTCCACTTCAACCTGTAAACCTAGCTGGCACACTCGACTGGGGATCCTCGCCATCACCAAATTCCTTTTTAACTGGAAAAGAACATGAACATATTCGCAAGAGTGAGCTAACTAGCTCAGCAAGTCATAATGACATCACTGAGATTTGATAATGATCAATTGAAATGATATAGGGAATCAAGTTTCCTGATAAGAAATGACTAGAATTGGATATTCACTTTTATTTTAAAAACCAAGGTTAGGCTGCTGATCAGTCACACACTAACTCCAAGCAAGGCTCCTAGCTTTGCTCTATATACTGGATCCAAGTCACACATTGGCCTATTATGACCACGAATCTGGTCCGACCACGAATCTGGTCCATATTTAAAAACAATCCAATTCCATAGTAATAACATGATAAACAATGTAATTCAATAAACTAAATCATAAACAACATTTATCTTGAAGCATAAGGTGATTCACAACACCAGAATGGTATAACAAGGTAAACAAGAAGATTAACTTCCAATTCAAGGAAAGAATCAAAATGTAGAAGACCAAGGGTACAAAGGTTACAAGGAATGGTCTACTGCTATGCAAGACATAAAGGTTTGTCAGCTAAGCAATCTCATATCTAGGATCAGTATGTGATAGATATATATTTGTGGAGTTGTTGGTGAGACTGCGTAGCTGTATGAACAGTTACGTGATAACTCAACACAATAACAACACTAGAACATGACAGGTTAATAATACTACGTCTACACAAGAAATCAGGAAGAATGAAGACAAGGAAAATACAAAGAATTAGATGATTAGAAGAAACCCTGAAGTCTGTCTACAGGTCACTGAAAGAAGTTCATTAATATGATCATGCCTCAGTGAAGAACAAAGGTTAAAGACTTTCAGGGTTTCAGAAATGTTAAAGATTCAGTATACAAGTGCTACCGGAAGATTTCAATGTATTGGCATTGATTGAAGATAGACAATGTTCGAAGCATAGGAATCTGAAGAATTGAAGACAGGGTATAGACAAAGGTTAATGAAAACGTTGTCTAAAGTACCAGAAAAGGACTCCAGTGAAAGTACAGTTGTTTATTGACAGTCAGTGTTTGAAGCAATAAAGTTGAGGCAAGCTTAACAATGTAATCAAGGCTATAATACGAAGACCTGAATCGGGGTTAGTCGTCTGTGAACCAGACCAGTTGCACTAGGCGTCAACAGTTCGTGAAAGGAATCTGGGTATTATTTATAGAAGAATTGTTAAGTTGAGGAACGTACTTATATTGAACGTTATCTGTTAAAGTACGAGAAGAGGTGTGCGGGGTATATAGCTAAACAGCTCAGGGGACTGGCGAAACTCAAAGATTAATTGTTAAATTAAATAAATTATTTAATGGACTTTAATATAATTTATTTAATAAGCTTAAAATGATTTATCTTATAAACTCTAAATAAGTTTATTTTATAAATGTAAATTAGTTTATTTATATAAGTTATATTTAAGTTTATTTTATAAATTAATTTAATTACAATTTAAACTTAAACAGAAAAAAAACAAAAAAAAAAGAAGAAAAGAGAAAAAGAAAAGAAACAAACAAAAAAGAAAAGAGAAAAAGAAAAGAAACAAAAAAAAGAGAAAAGGAAACAAAAAGAAAACAAAAATAAAAAATAAAAAAGGGGAATAAAAAGCAACCAAGGGTGTTATTCCCTGGTCGCCACATAGGTCATGTGTTTTGGTGGTTAACTACATATACCTGTGAGCACATGTCGCTACAGAGAGCCTCCATCCTCCCCCTGTCGCCACACAAATCAAAGTTACTCCCTTTTGCACTCTTTGTCGTCACAGAACAAGACCTGTATCTCATGTCGCCACAGAGCAATCAATTCTCAGCCACACAATTTTATTGTGTATAAAGTCTACACTTTACAATAGAAGATAATTAGCCATTCATTCTGAATTATTTTCTGTTCATCTTCTCTCTCAAAAAGAGAAGTGAAATGGCAGCATTGATTTACAGAGAAGCTCAAGCTATTTGTTTATCCGTTTAACTTCTCACCGGAGTAACGTTATAATGCCCGATTTAACTCTTGTATATTCTTAGGGGCATTATAATTATTACCCGGTAATTAAATCCTAGTACAAACAAAAGCTAGATTATTGTATAGGATTTGATTTGTAAATCTTTGTAGTAGCTAGGAACTTTATTGTTCTTAGATTGTAGTCGGTTAATTTATTTATCGGAGTGTAGCAACACCCTCGAGGATTTATATACGAATATATATTTCCCCGATTATCTTTTGTTCCTCGTTTTATTGTTCGAGACACTATTCCTCTCAAGAACACTGAACCACTAACCGAGAACTAAATATTTTATCCGCTAAAGATTCGAAAGAATTTTTAATTTAGTGATTATCGTATTCAACCCCCTTTTACGATAATTCGGGACCTAACAATTGGTATCAAAGCTGACTGATTGAAATATAAATCAAGATCCTTAAAAATAATTTACTTTATTAATTTTTCATTTACATAAATTTATTTTGTAAATTTTATTTAGAAAATTTATTTTATAAATTTAATTTAAATAAGTTTATTATATAAACTTAATTTAAATAAATTTATTTTATAAATTTAATTAAATTAATTTACTACTTAAATTTTAGTAAATAAAAATTTTTAATTAATTTTTTTTTTCTTTCCGATTTTTAGCCTGCCAATTTTCTATTTGCTCATCCTATTTCCAAGTTTACTAGCTTGGCATTTATGCTTCGGCAACTTCATTTGGTAAAGGAATGGTTAGCAATCAATATAAACAATTGGTTTATTCTCGTACATCTTGCTTAACCAGGTTCATTACTTGGTTTATTCACTTGATTTAAGTGAATAATTGGCACCTCTGGAAGTCTAGAATTCACGCGCAAAACAAAGTAAAGGAAATGAAAAGGAAGGTTGGAACACGCACAAGACAGCTTCCCGCTAAGCATCACGCGCTGAGAAAAGTCACGCGCGGGAGTTTTTTGTTTCACGCGCGCCTAGGCTGTCTGGTACAACACGCACAGGGGAGTACAGGGTAATCGCCACACACACTTGTCGCCATAGAAGTTCTGTTGCGATCTGTTTTATCGCCACACGTAGAGTCATCGCCACAGCCGGAAAACGGCGCACATGAGCAACCTTGGATAAAAACTGGGACAAATTTTTATTACCCAAATTTAATTATTTTTGACTTATTTATTTTTTCATAAATTTTTAAATTCTTAAATTTAAATTTTTCTTAAATAGTAATTTACGTTTAATTTAATTTTTAAGAAAATTCAAAATTCTTGAAAATTAGATTTTACGTAAATATTTATTTTTGATTAATTTATTTTCTAAGAAAATTAAAAAATATTGGAAATTTAAATTTCTCTTAAATATTAAATTAAGGGTACTCAAAGATTGATAGACTCAGAATTCCTCCGGGCTTTTAAAGTGGATTTTAATCTTTTGAAGAAAACGAAGACCATATGCTATTCAGACGGAAAATTCCAGAACACGGAAATTATAGATAATGGTTTTCTTAATCCAATGGAACTGATTTCAAGACCTACAGACGAAAATTGTGGATCTTCCTCAAAGGCTTACTCCATAGGATACCACTGGGTTTTCAGAAGCAGGGAATGAATGAAATTTCTACGAATACAATTTTTCTCAGAGATTTTAAGATAACTCTATGATTCCAGATTATACAGTCACACAGTGGTTTGTACCAATTCTATATTTGTCCGGGAATCAATGAGATCATACAGGCAGGAATTGTGGAGGTCAAAGAGAATAGTGGGGACAAATAAATATCTCAGTTACATGCAGTATAGTTGGAACCTCAGGACAAAATATAAGAGTTACTGATAGCTGAATCAGAAGAAGCTCAGGTAGAAGTACTTGAGGGACTGGACGTCAGGGCAGTGTTTTACATGTCAGGGAAGTTTGGTCGTATCAGATTCACAAGGAATACATAAGCTATATCCAAGGATCAAGCTTATCTATTCAGAAGCAGAGATTCTTACAGATTCAGTTCAAGAGGTGGTTACAAGACTGAGATTGGGACATAAACAAGATTTGATAGCTATAGGTTTGACAAGCAATATGTGTCAAGTAACTATCAGGGTTTTGCTACAACAGAACAAGAACCTTGACAAACAAGGATGAGTAGGGATTCAGTTGAAGAGTTGAGACAAAGGTGGAATGTTTTCTTAGGGAAGCAGCCAGTCAAAACTTATAGTGCACGGGAAAGAGTTGGGATGGATCAGGTGACGAGAATAATAAATATCTTGCTTTCATAGCAATCTCTGAAGATGGTCCAACTCACATATCTCAGGTTTCAAATTCTTGAACCACTGCAATACTTTGCTCTCAATATTCAATGCATGATAAGATCCTAGTGTTTAAATGTTTAACACTCGTACAAGCATGATATCATCACACATAGATAATGTTGAACTAGTTCACTAGATTATTTTCTGGTAACTAGGATTGATGTTTAACTTGTGCATGTTACTTTAGATGATCTTAAATAATTGTTTGAATATTTGTTGAACATGATTAATTGCTTTAGTGAGATATATGTTTTTTAGCATATAAGACCTTTGTTCATGCTTATCTCCTGCATTCTATTACAATGTGATTTATTCATTTGATCTGAACTGTTTGTTAAGATGTATTAGTTTATATTTGGATTGAGATAGCTAGATGAGATTCTTTAACAGGATTGGACTAGATAGAATTAGTGATTTATTTATTAATTCTGTTTGTTCCATATCATGCCTGTCTTGCTTAATTCTTATGTGTAATGTTTCTGAATGAATGCCATGTATTAATTACAATAGGGCAAAGACTGCTAGTCTTCCTTATGTGAGGTTGGAACCATTTTCCCCTAGCCTAGAGACAAATCTATCAAGGGTATTAAAATGGAGAAAATGGTCAGTCAAAGATAAGAATTAACATGATAAGGTTGCAGCTGTTGTTATCTCTGATTATAATAATATCTCTAATCCATCTGGACCCAAACTGATAAGTTGGGTACCAAGAACTGTTAATCAATTTGTGTGTGCAGGACGTAACAGGTTATTTGATTCATATGTATTCTTGGTATTTGATACTCAAGGCATGTGATCAAGGAAAGAGCCCTCACAATTAAATGTGATTGACATAAGCTATTCTGTTAGTAATCTTTGGAGATGACATCAAAGGTTTCCATTACGGGACAAGCTATACAGATAAAGGGATGTCATCATGAATTGAACAATTGGTATAATTGACAACAACTAATTATTGGAGTCATTGATAACAATTGAAGCAACTTCCTTGCTGGAGAATCAAGGCACAAATCCTCTTATCAGACAGTTCTGCATCAAAGGACAAAATGTCAATTCAATGAAGGATTAGTGTCTCATCTGAAGCAGGAAGATTGAGAAGCTTGCTCCGGTAAAGAGTAAGGAAAGGATATGCTCGTGGCTAGACTCTCAAGAAAGGTGAAG
Organism: Apium graveolens; assembly: GCF_009905375.1. Taxonomy (NCBI): domain Eukaryota; kingdom Viridiplantae; phylum Streptophyta; class Magnoliopsida; order Apiales; family Apiaceae; genus Apium; species Apium graveolens. Next base: position 215,852,051 of record NC_133654.1, read on the forward strand.
TCAATGGTTTCTACTATAAAGCTTCATTTGACAAAAGTTTAGCTATGGCATTAGAAGCTCTCACCCTTGAACATTAACACAAGGAACTCTTTTGTGAAAAGGGGTTAGTGAGAGGACTGCCTCATCTGGAATTCAGAAGATGATAAATGTGAGGCATGTCAGAAAGAGGAGTCAAAGACAACATCACATCAAAGCAAAGATACACCTTAGTGATGATGGTTGACTACTCTTATTAAACAAAGTTGTTGTTCACGCGTTCTCAAGATAAGACATCACATATGGTGATTGATCATATCAGGAGATCAAGCTGGAAGCAACTATAAAAGTAATGATCTTGTGATCAGATAATGGAACTGAATTCAAGAAGCAGTTCTAATTAATATCTGTAACAACATGAATATTTTGAGACATATTCAGCACTGGAAGCTCCGTGTCATAATGGAGTGGTATAAGGGAAGAACCAGAACTGGATTAAAGCTACAAGGGAAATATCAAGCTAATCAAGACTTTCTAAATACCAAAGGGCTGGAGCAGTCAGTACAGTTTACAACAAGTAAGATCAAGCCTTGATCAGGATGTATACATGAAGACCACTAATGAGTTAATGGCCAACAGAAGCAAACACTGGATAACCTGAAAGTGTTTGGAGAGAATATTCTACAGAAGCAAACAATGAAATGTTTTTAGTTATTTGAAGATCTTGGCATTTACAGCTAAGACTAGTTAGGATATTTTCCATGGCTACTCAGTGGAGTCTACAACCTACAAGGCATTTGTGGTTGATCAATAGAAGGTGATAGACAGTCAAAGTGCACAGTTCAATAACTCTATGCTCCAAGCTTTCACAGGAGAAATTAATAGTATTGCTGATTCATATCCAAGCAGGGGATTGGTAGTGTATAACACAACTCATTATTTCAATGAAGCCAATCAGCAAGGGTAAGGATTTTCAGGAAATCCCAGCAATAGCTTAGGGGGAGCAAAAGAAGGATCAACTAGTCAGACACAACACCACATTGAATATTAGAGGACACTAAAGAACATATCTGCTGAGACAAAGGGTTTGATGTCAATATTATTCCCAGAGTCTAGTTCTTAAGTGATCCAGATGGTGGAGTAATGATTAGCAGGGCTACTGAGTGTGAATGATTATTTCTCTAGTTTTCTATCTGAAGAAGAAACTAAGAAAGTTACAGAAGCTATGATAGATCCGGATTGATTGGGAGATTGTAAAGCAAGATGAGCTCAATCAGTCAGCAAACAGATTATAGGGAAGCTGGTATCCAAACCAAATGACAGTATTGTAATTGGTACAAGGATAACCAGAAGTCAAACTGGATGACAATGGCATTGTTACGAGGGACAAGGTCAAACTGGATGCTAGGTTATTATCAAGAAGTAGTATCTGACAGAAAACACCAGTGACGAGACTTGAGGATATTACGACATATCAGGCACCTGATGCATATTACACTTACAATTGGACTCTAGTAGATGTGTACAAGTGCACTCCTGGTTGGTGAGTCAAAAGAGGAAGTCAATGCACCACAGTTCATGGACTTTGCAGTAGCAGATCAATTGAACTCTGTATATCTCTTCTTCACAATCTCACTTTAGGATGGTATGAACTGGTATACTACTCAAGCAATTGTCAAGGACATGGTATGGCACTCTAACTGAAGTTACAGTCTAATATGAACTAGTAGAGTCATCATATTAATAACTCTCTTATCACTAGGCACAAACATAATGTTATATATGTGCTATGATATAATGATAATGTTATATGTTGGTCTACTAATAAAAACTTGTGCAAGATTATTTGCTAAGTAATTGTAGAGTAGGTATGGAGGAGCATGTTGGAAAAGTTACAATTCTTTTTGGAATTACTTCAAGTAAGCCATTAGGATAATTCTTTTAGGAGCTCAAGCAAGCCAAAAGAACAATTCTTTTAGGAGCACGAATAAACCAAAAGGATGATGGCTATACAAGTAAGTATAAGGATCTTATGAAAATGTAAAATTTAGAAGATTCTGAACATGCCAAGACTACTTACCAACAGAAACCACTAAAGCTTGATCAGTGCAACTCAGGTATAATGACAAGCTATAGAGGTATGACGAGCTCACTCTTTTACTCAAATGCTAATAGACAACATGTAATGTTCTCAAGATGCCAAAGTGCAAGGTTCCAAGTGGATCCTAGAGAATCCAATCGTAGAGCTATTAACAAGATTATTAGATATCTTAAGGGACTATCAACTCTTGGAGTAAAGTACCCTAAAGATATTATGCTTAACATGTTTGGCTATATATAGATACAGATTATAAAGGTTGTAAGAAAAACAGGAGAAGCATATCTGAAGCTGTCAACCTAAGAGACAGGAGAAGCATTTCTGAAGCTGTCAACTTAAGTGACAGGAGAAGCATCTCAAGAAGCTGTCAACTTCATGAAAGAAGATTGATTTCCTGTTATGATGAGAAACAACTTCAAATTCAACAACTCTGTGGAACACTCTATGATAAGGCACCTTCACACCAGGTATCATTTAATTCGAGATCATGTCTTTAGTCAAAGAATTACTGTCATAAACATTTATTAAATCACTTGTTAAAGTTAATTTTCAAGACTGGTTTGTAAGTGTGGGATATCATTCATTGCATATTAGGTGGAAATCCCATCTATAAGGAATTCTTAATATAAGTTCACAAGTATTAAATCTTCAATATTTAAAGGACTTGTGAATTTATAAGTAATCTAGTACCTCGTACTTAGTGCTACTATCTTGATTATCATGATTACAATGTCATATACATTTGTGGTAGTTAAGTATTATAGCATTAAGTTTGAATATTATTTTAACTGATTTAAATTATGACTATAGACAATTCCATTCCATATCAGTCTCATAATTTGAAGTATATTAAAATAATATACAGCATAGTTATTTGTATCATGTACGAATAATTGTGGTACTTTTAGTATTAGTGATATTATTTAGAATTTTTGTTCTAAGTAATCAATGCTTATTTCTAAAATCACTGATATTGAAAGTTGAAGTATTTTCTAAGTTATGTGTATAAAACTCTCAATATTTTATATGCTTAGAAAGTATTTCTAAAGTTACTAATTATCCAGAGGGTGATTGCCATGTATAGAAGTCATATATCCCTTTGGTGATTATTCAAGGATAATTATAAATATTTAGGTGCTAGTATCTAACTCATAGATATTTAGTATTTATTTATTTAATATTTATTTTGGGTAGGGTGGATTATGGAAATTGAAGCAATTCAATGATTTTATTTGCTCCATAATTCAAACTAACTTAAAATAAATAAGCAGCATGATTGATTATAACTAAAACTGTCAACAATTGATATCTAGTATATTGATTGTAACTTATGTGTTATAAGTTAATTATGAGATTTTGGTTTTAGTGAATTTATCAATGCTTATATCTCAAGAATTCACTGAAATCAGAATATGATTGTAGCATGATTAGATGTGTGATTTCTTGACTTATATCAGTTAATGATATTTATTAAGAGTGTAACTATGAACTAATTATGGAGTATTAGTATTTATGACATTACTTAGAACTCCTCTAAGTAATCAATGTTTATCCTCAGTCACTTATACTAATATAAAAAGTGTAAAAATATCTCTTGAAGTACAACTATGGTCAATGAAGATTTTGCTTTATTAGAAGTAACCATATGTTGTTCACCTAGAATAATTTTTATACTTATTTGCAAATTCCTAAACACTTTGATAATAGATGCAATACTCAATGGATCAAAGTATAAGGAACTTATAATATTTTTCTAAGATTGCAAACAAGTCAATGTTGGTTAATGTTGCTTTATTTATCGAACCAATATTGTTTGAGATATTACAGTTGTTAGGAGTTAACAATTGTATGATATATGAAATTGAATGTTGATGTCTTTTTGATAGATAATTGGTATTTAATTTATTGATATCTTATTTTAATATTTAAAATAGGATGCAACATAATTATTAGTATCTAAGTACTTGACAAGTATCATACAATGATATATTGTTAATGTTTTGTTGCAGATAGTTGTGAGATTTTAAGTTCTAGTGGATTTATATGCTTTGCTATATCTGAAAGATTCACTATAAGTTGAAATTAGCAGCATAGTCAGTCTTATTAAGGATATTTATCAATAAATAATTTTTTTGATTATAAACTTATGAAGATAGATTATGGAGCTTTTAATGTGAATGAGAATTACTTAGACTTTATCCTAAGTGATCAATGCTTTTACAAAAACTCATTCATATTGAAAGACAAAATCTTTCTTTCTCTTCTTAATACTGCTAGGTCATCAGTCCGTATCTTATCAAATCATTTATCTTTTTAGGCACAAAAATAGACTTATGCACTCGAACAGTTTTAGGAGAAAATCAAACTTCTTTCTACATTGGTGATTTCTTATCTCGTTAAAATCTTTTGGAAATCACTATTGTACATCATTTCTCTCAAAAGATTAAATGCATAACTTTCACTCATTATAGATCTTAAGTGCATTTTATCTCTATATTGCCATATGTTCTGTGATACAGGTTTAGCCTCCAATGGCATTCTTTCATTGATAGTCATGAGGTTGAAAACCCACAACTTTTATCCTAGACTGTAAAGACAAACACACAAAAAGAACCAACCAACACTCTCTTACCAATAAAATGAAGTATGAATGAGCGTGAGGGAGAAAGTGCCTTAGTGCACCACATAAGGAAGGTTCTGAAGTCAACCCAGCAGCTCTGTCTCCTACAAAGTTGAAATATATCAAAACTGAGACAACTTCTAGCCCCCATACATCTTCTCAAAAAGATGTAATGGCTGAAAAGGCACAAAAACAGTCACTAGATTCATCCTCTCAACAGGGTGCGTCTATTGAAATTCGCCTGTCGGTCAAGGCATCCGATGTAGTGTCACCACCTTAAACATAAATAATTCTTGATGCACAAGGAAAGGTTAAACACACAAAGGATGAGTTTTCGGAAACAAGAGTTTCGTCCATTTTACGGTCAGATTCAATTGTTCAAGGTTCTTTAATGGACCAATTGCCTTTACAGGTGTTAGGAGAGGATACTGATCCAATAGCCATATGTCAGGGGTCAGTGTCTACCTCCCCAGGACTAATAAACCTGGATGCATCTGCGGATAGTGGATCTGACATAGGTGCAGATCAGCAACTTGTTGATAATGATTCAGATATTACCTGATGAGTCACAAGGAAATGTCTTCACAGACATTAGAAGGCAACTTTGATCTTTATGCTAAATTCTTTGGATCTTTGTTTACCTTCCCAGAGTTCAAATCTGGAACCCTAAAAGGGAAACTAGCAACTTGTAGATTATGACTCAGATTCATCTGACAAGTCTAACAAGGATGGGGATTTGCGAACTCCCATTGCACCACCTGTGACCTCCTTAAGGATGGCTAATGTGATTTTCCTTGCAGGTATAGCTGGATTTTGGAGCTATGAGATGAGTGATACACTTGTGAGAATGAGTGTAAACACGAGTGGAGAGAAGAGTGAAACACTTGTGAGGTACACGGAACAGAATCACACACTCACAGTGAGGAAGAAAGAGAAACATCATATCCCATTCCCTATCCCTAAACATGGTACTTGATACTTCAGGTCTTGATTCTGTTTATGATTGGAACTTAACTCTTAGGAACCTAACATTTACAGATTGGATTAGAATACTTCGGGACCTTTGGGAGCTCACAATTGGTAACACTTGGTGATATCACATTTGGGAGGTATAAGGAGTTGGGAAGATTGGTGAACATGATGATCAACAGTGAAGTCATATTTGCAGCATATAAAGGGATATGGTTGATCAGACTCTGACTTGTTATTTCTTTTTCAACCAAGTGAGATATGAGAACTCCTTCAGATAATAGCATACATTCCTTCTCTAAGGGGGAGATAAAAGCTTATATAGTAGTTTGGAGGATTCCTCAACTAAGGGGGAGAAATAGCAGGGAGGAGGAAAAAGGAGGAAAAAGGTAAAGCATATGTACACTACACCGCACCATTGTTGTTTGTAACTACAGATCCTATTGTACGGGAGAGGTGGTAAAACATAAGGTGATTTCCTAGTAATCAGAAGAAGTGGTTTGGTTCATCACTATTCTTTATAAGAGGATAAGCTGTTTTCCAAAAGGGGAGTACCATTAGTTTTTAACTGCAGATTCTATTATACGTGAGAGGTGGTAAACGAAGGTGATCTCCTTTAAGCAGTTGATTCTCATAGGGGGAGAAGCAAGAGAGATATGCGTTTCTCAACAGGAAATGTGGTTGTACAAAAGAAGCTGTTAATGATTACTTCAAGACTGAGAAGTATTATCTGGAAGAGATTTGAAGAACCAAGGAAATGAAGATGAAACTACTTGAAGATCAGTTCAGTGCTAGAGGAACAAGCATCTTTCATTTCAGTTATTCAAGAAATCTGGAAATGCAGTATTTGATCCAGAAAACCAGTAGCATTATTTACAAGTCCTGGTACATTACTTTTTCTAGTTGGTAGTTGAGTTATCCTCTCTATTTAATTTATTTGTTAAGTTTAACAATTAAATAGGGGGAGATTGTTGGTGAGACTGCGTAGCTGTATGAACAGTTACGTGATAACTCAACACAATAACAACACTAGAACAGGATAGGTTAATAATACTGCGTCTACACAAGAAATCAGGAAGAATGAAGACAAGGCAAATACAAAGAATCAGATGATTAGAAGAAAGCCTGAAGTCTGTCTACATGTCACTGAAAGAAGTTCATTAATATGATCATGTCTCAGTGAAGAACAAAGGTTAAAGACTTTCAGGGTTTCAGAAATGTTGAAGATTCAGTATACAAGTGCTACCAGAAGATTTCAGTGTATTGGCATTGATTGAAGATAGACAGTGTTCGAAGCATAGGAATCTGAAGAATTGAACACAGGGTATAGACAGAGGTTAATGAAGACGCTGTCTAAAGTACCAGAAAGGACTCCAGTGAAAGTACAGTTGTGTATTGACAGTCAGTGTTCGAAGCAATAAAGTTGAGGCAATCTTAACAATGTAATCAAGGCCATAATACGAAGACCTGAATCGGGGTTAGTCGTCTGTGAACCAGACCAGTTGCACTAGGCATCAACAGTTCGTGAAAGGAATCTAGGTATTATTTATAGAAAATTGTTAAGTTGAGGAACGTACTTGGATTGAACGTTATCTATTAAAGTACGAGAAGAGGTGCGCGGGGTATACAACTAAACAACTCAGGGGACTGGCGAAGCTCAAAGTTTAATTGTTAAATTAAATAAATTTTTTAATGGAATTTAATATAATTTATTTAATAAACTTAAAATGATTTATCTTATAAACTTTTAATAAGTTTATTTTATAAATCTAAATTAGTTTATTTATATAAGTTATATTTAAGTTTATTTTATAAATTAATTTAATTATAATTTAAACTTAAAAAGAAAAGAAATAAAAAAAGAAGAAAAGAGAAAAAGAAAAGAAATAAAAAAAGAAAAGAGAAAAAGAAAACAAAACAAAAAAAAGAGAAAAGGAAACAAAAAGAAAACAAGAAAAAGAAATAAAAAAAGGAATAAAATGCAACCAAAGGTGTTATTCCCTGGTCGCCACACAGGTCATGTGTTTTGGTGGTTAACTACATGTACCTGTGAGTACATGTCACCACAAAGAGCCTCCATCCTCCCCCTGTCGCCACACAAATCAAAGTTACTCCCCTTTGCACTCTTTGTCGTCACAAAACAAGACCTGTATCTCTTGTCGCCACAGAGCAATCAATTCTCAGCCACACAATTTTATTGTGTATAAAGTCTACACTTTGTAGCAGAAGATAATTAGCCATTCATTCTGAATTATTTTCTGTTAATCTTCTCTCTCAAAAAGAGAAGTGAAATGGCAGCATTGATTTACAGAGAAGCTCAAGCTATTTGTTTATCCGTTTAACTTCTCACCAGAGTAACGTTATAATGCCCGATTTAACTCTTGTATATTCTTAGGGGCATTATAATCGTTACCCGGTAATTAAATCCTAGTACAAACAAAAGCTAGATTATTGTATAGGATTTGATTTGTAAATCTTTGTAGTAGCTAGGAACTTTATTGTTCTTAGATTGTAGCCGGTTAATTTATTTACCGGAGTGTAGCAACACCCTCGAGGATTTATATACGAATATATATTTCCCCGAATATCTTTTGTTCCTCGTTTTATTGTTCCAAACATTATTCCTCTCAAGAACACGGAACCACTAACCGAGCAGTAAATATTTTATCCGCTAAAGATTCGAAAGAATTTTTAATTTAGTGATTATCATATTCAATCCCCCCCCCTTCTACGATAATTCGGGACCTAACAGGAGTAGTTTCGGATATGTGTGGTTCGTATCCAAGAATTCAACAATCAAGGGTTTACAAGAAATCAGGCTTGTGGCTCAAAATCAATAAGAATCAGGGTTTAGGGTTAAGTACTTCAAAGTACTTGCAATATAGAATAGGAATTACTGGGAATAATTGCAACATAATCAAAAGAGTTCAAAAATATTCACGAGTATACCATAGGAAAGTTCAGGGACACTTTCCTTATCAATTCGCTTTCACTTCACTAATACTTGTCAATTGGTTCCCACTCACTAACCACTTGCTTTCCTTATCTACGTCTCGCTTCCTCTGTTAGACATCACATATACTCATCAACACTGTTTCTCAACTCATTATATTCGATACAAGCTTCTACCTACCCTTCGTTTTACCCAAATCCGATGTACGGAATAAAAGTTACAGCAAAAACAGTCAAACAATGCACAAACAATCATTTTATACAGCAATCAAGTCATATATAACACATAGCACGTAAGATATTCAATACAAATAATTTTTCAAAGAAAATTCGGGGTCAAAATGATTTTCCAGGTATTTAATACGAATTTTTGAACATTTTTCGGAATTAAAATTGGACTCTGAATCATTTTATAATTAAATAATAGGGTTCCAACACCCGAAGTTGACTTTAAAATAATTTTATAATAATTATCGAGCCTTGAAAATAATTTAAAATAATATTTTAAAGCTCGAAACTATTTTTCAGGATTTTTAAATCAATTTTAAATGATTAAATCCAATTAAATAATCAATTAAAATTAATTAATGTTATTCCCAAGGAACTAACAATGAGATTTACAGAAGGGGGGTTGAATGTAAATCTCAAAAAAATTTCAAGTTTTGAGCAGTTTCAAAGGCTAAGTGTTTTGATGAACAGTTGTGTGTGAATTGCTTTGAGCAGGTGCAGACAGATATATAATCAAAACACAAATGTAAAGAACACAAAGGCTTTAAAAACTTTTCTGGTGGATTTGTTGTTCCACCAGAGATGTGTATTTCAGAAGATATGTGATTCAAAGAATTGATCACAGCTGAGTCCTAGTACAAACTAGATGATTTTCTCTCTATGTTTTTCTAAACAGCTCTGGAAAATTCACACTCTAATTACTAGCTGCAACTTGGTTTATATATCACCAAGTTTACAAGTGAAGACAAAAGTACAAATACAATTGAAAAGGTTCTTCACATGTTTCTTCTTCATTTCTCTATCCAATGCAATCTAGGATAATCTGTGAATCTTTGAATACTTCCTTGCTTGCACCAGAATGGAAATGCTGCATTTTCTTGATTCCTCTCCAAGAGGCTACCACATTCCAATTGTCTCTGTCAACCCATGTGCCTCTGTCAGCTTATGAATTGTCACTGTCAACTGTTATTGAACTGAGCATCCGTTGAAGCTTTCATCCGTTGATGGCTTTATCCGTTGATGCATTAGCAGTTGAAGCTTTATTCGTTGATGCACTCATCCGTTGATGGATGTTATCCGTTGAAGCTTTAGAGACATCCGTTGAAGCTTTGTTTCTCATCCGTTGAAGGTCTTTAATTTATCAGTTGATCCTACTTCATTTATACAAAATTACAAGGCATGAAATATTTACAATTAGCCCTCCTATTTGCATATCCACTAGTAGTCAACATGACTTATAATTTCCCACAACATCTAAGAATTATAACTTAAATACAGAAATTGAAATGTGCTATAATACTAAACTTATTTCTAAGTAAAGCTACTCCATCAACGGATAGCCAGAATGGTCTTATCCGTTGAGGCTACAAACACTAGATTTCTACTTAAGTGTTTTGTTTAACTTATCATCAAACTAATACACATATTCCTAACAATCTCCCCCTATTTATGTCTACTAGAATTGTAGGCATAAATTTGTGTTTAACTTAATGATAACAAAACACTTAACAAATATATGAACTGAAATCAAGTAGAAATTCAAAAGTGCTGCAAAAGTGTATGTACTGAGATAGAATTGAAGAATTACATTGTTTCCAAGGATGCTCCTTTAGGCTGAGCAGATTATTTTCTTTTCCTTTGATCCCTTGTTTTCTTCCCTAGCCTCCTGTCATTTTCCTCTACTTGGAGTTGGAGTTGTCTGTAGAATTCAGCTTCATCTTCTTCACTGATATCCAACTTAGATTGCATGTCCTTGAGAGTTTCATTACAGGCAATTTTAAGCTGGTCTTCAAGTCTGAAAAATCTTCTGACTCCTTTATTGTCTCTGAACTCCATCAGCCAATGAGGTGATTTATGAACTACAATTCCATGCTCAGGGATGAGTAATGTTCTAGGCAAGGAATTAGACTCCCACCAAGTTTTCCTTATGCTGGCAATCTTGTTGAGAATCTCAGTTTTGGCAGTCCTGGTAAAGCCAAAATCCCTTTTGATAGCTGAGTAGACTCTAACCAAGGTAGAATAGCCTTCATTCAGAATTCTTTGAAGAGGCCAAGTCCTTTCCTCACTTCCTTTATACTTGAACACTAGTCTTTCTGGGAGCTGTTTGTTTGCACTTATTCCCCTAACTTCCTCCAGCTCATCCAGATAGAGTTCAATATCTGTAAACTCTTTTATGTTACAAATGTGAACATAATCATCCTTTGAGGCTTGTGGCTTAGGCTTAGGTTTGTATTTCTGAGTGAATTTACTTGAGGTTGGGGGAGGTGTTGATTTGGATTTTCTTTTCAGTTTCTTTGGTGATGGAGAGGTAGTTAGGAAGGTAGGCAAGTTGATGGTGTCCCAATCAATAGGTTCCTCTTTAGGGATGATTGGTTCACCATGGACATTTATACTAGGATCAGCAACAAAAGGTTCAGGAATGGAAGTTAGTGGTTTAAATTTTGATTGGGTTTCCACAGTGTCATCTCCACTTTTCCTTTTTGCATTGACCTTCTTTCTGTTCCCTTTCTGCGATTCCTTTCTTTCCTCCACACTCTCACCTACCATATTCCCCATATCCACATTTCTTCTTTCAATCTTGTCTTCTTCACTCTTGTCTTCAATCTTCTTCATTTCTTCAGTCTGACTCGACTCTAGCTATTTTTCAAGTTTTGCTTGTGCTCTTTTGTCAGCTTTCAGCCTTTTAGCTTCTTCCTTTAACCTCATGGTTTCTTCCCTCTTGGCTTTTGAGAATTTGGGATGTCCTTGCATCACACAGATACTCTTTCCCTCTCTATAAATGATAGCCATATTCATTCTTTCCACTACATCATTGGTCTCTTTGTGTTTTATGATGCTACCACCCAAAACTTTATCTTCATCAGGTTTTGGAAGAGGAAAATCCACTTCTTTTAGTTGACCAAGGTTTAGAGGGTTCTTTGTAGAGTCCCTGTTGAATCTAATGGATGGCTTGAGTACCATGGGTTTCAAATTCCTGAAAGAAGTTTCTCCAACCTTATTTCTCCTTACTGGCTTGTGCTCCATAATGATTGGCTCAACCTTTATGCTATGTTTCACAGATAATGATTTTGAACTTGTAGAGCCAAACACATGTTGCATCCTTTCATCAATTTTTCTCCTTTGCTCCTTCACCTTCATCTCAGCTACTGCTAGCTGGATTAGATCAATTCCATCAAGCTTTCCTTTGATTTGAAGTGTTGGAGAAGTAGTGATGGTAGGAACTAGCACTTTGGATATTTGGATGTTTGTAGATGGCTCCCCTCCCCCTTCCACTTTATTCTCCCCCTTTTTGTTATCATCAAGAAGAGGAGTCAAGCCTTGTGCTTTAGCCAGTTGCATGAGTAGACTTGTTTGAGACTGTTGATTTTGAAGAATGGTGACCACAGAGTTTTCAATGACTTGAACTCTATCTTCCAATTTGGCCAGCCTCTTTTCAGCATATGATTCTCTTCTCAGTCTCAGTAATAAGTCTTGCATGGTACCATAGGGCATGACTGAATCCAGCTTCTCAGAATTGTAGGACTTCAAGTCAGCTATATCCTTCTTGAGTTTATCCACACTCAGATTCTGTCTTAATTGATGTAGCTTCATGAGATGTAGAGAATCTAGGTGGGCTTGAAGAAGAGCCTTGGTACCAGCATTGGAGGTGTTCTGAATGGCTTTTTGGATATACATGATTTGTTTGACTAAGGAGACATTGAATTGTCCTGGTGTTGACTCCTTTGTCAATGCCCATTCAGGTAAGTCTGGAATAGAACTTGGGCCTTCATCTCCCCCTAAGTTCATACTTCCATCAAATGAAACAGAGTCATCATCATTAGAATTTACTCCAAATTCTTCAGATGGCTCACCAGCTGTAGAAGGCATCAAGTTGACAGCAGCTTTATCCCTTTGTAGAGATTCTGAAGTATGTACTAGATTTAAAGTCTTTTCTACCTCCTCATTGCCCTGAGTAGCCAACAATTGATAGGCTGACACAGGATGAGTAAAAGTGTCAGCATCCAAGGAAATGTTATCAATTACAGCTTTGTAATGTTGCTGAAATTGTCTTTCCTTTTCAGCATCATCCACAATCATTGACTCATTAGCAATGGCTGGATCCACCCTTATACCTTCTGTACCTGCTTTTCTCTCAATTTCTCTCTTTTCTTGCATCAGGGGCTCCCCCTGGCTCACACTCCTCACACCCTCACCTTCACCTACTAAGTTGGCACTCCTCTCACTTTCTTTTGCCATGCAGGAAGAAATAGCATGCATATTTAGACTCTCATGCTCTCCTTTTGCTTGGGAGCAACCCAGCCTCTCACTCAAATTTTCACTCCCTTCCCTCAATCCTAGAAGTGATTGTACAGTAACCATGTCTTCTACACTTGGAATTGATTCAGTTATTTGTGTAGAGACTATCAACGGATAGGGAGTATCCGTTGAAGTAGGAACTGATGGTATCAACGGATAACTGCTATTAAGCTTATCCGTCGAAGAACAACAACTTGTCAATGGATGAGGAATATCCGTTGAAGAAGGAAAAGAAGTAGAAATTGAAAGTGACATAATTGTTGAATCTGTGTGGATTGATTTTAATTTAGGTGACACAGATTCTTCAACTAAGTCTGAAAGAATTGGCTGATGATCCAACAAATCATCTAAAAGATGATGATCACCAGTATTTGAGTGGGGCTCCTCCCTAAGTTGTAAAGAGGGAGAATCAAGAATTGATGTGAATATCATGTCCACATCCAGAGATGGTGATGGAGAATTTGGTGATTGATGTGTGTCAATTTTGAGAGAATGGGGTTGTGACTCCATATTTGTTGGAGTCACATCAAGCTGAATTTGAGAAGGCATAGATACAGGTGGGTGTATCTGTGCAGTGTGTGCACCCTGTGTGGAAACTAAGGTTTTGACCCTCTTTCTTCTTGTAAAGGCTTTTACAGGTGAGTGTGTAGCTTCAGTGTCCCTCCCTCTTTTGTTCTGTGTCCCTGGTTCGGGACTATTTTCAATAGCTGCACCCTTTTGGGAGGATGCAACTAGGGATGAGTTTGAATCCTTTTCAATAACCACAGTCTTTTGAGAAACTGTGGCTCGGCTAGCTGGGGTACCACTCACCTCTCCTACCTTATCCTGGGGGGTTTCTTGATGTTCACCCCTCCCCTCACCACTCACACCCTATTCACTCCCCTCAGGGTTTATGGTAGTTGTTACAACTGTTGTCTTTTGAGAAACAACAGAGGTGGCTTTCTTTGACTTTGGTCTTGAAACTTTAGGTCTGGTGGCTTTGGTAGGAATCTGTTGGGACAAAGACACAGATTCCATGGCCACACTTGAAGGCAAAGAAATAATGGGGTTGGAAGTAGTAGGAGTTGAAGAAGTATTTACCTCACTTACCTGAGGTGCATTCATTATTGTTAAATATACCAATGGCACCTGATTGTTGAGGTTAATTCTCAAAAGGTCTGCAAGAACCCTTTTCTCTTGTGCCCAGCACTTGAGTTTATTACTCTCATTGGTTATGACCAAACCTTCAACAACTTGGTTAGCCAATAACATAAAGAATCTAGCATAATAGATGTTATGAGGTCTATTAGCTTTGTTACCTAACCTGGTACCCAATTCTAGCATAACATAGTTGCTAAAATTAAAATACCTATCAGAAAATAGCATATAGAGCATATTAACAAGAGATGAAGTTATTGCATCAAAGTTACTAATTTTCCCAGAGAAAACCTTGATAAAGGCATCACCAAGAAAACTCCATTCTATCCTAAGGCTTTTTCTTCTAATACTCCCTAAACTAGCAGAATCAAAAGAATAGCCTATGGAATCTAACATGCTAGATACATCATTATCAGTGTGTGGTGTCATGGCATTGTTCTCAGGTAGTTTGAAACATGACTGTATATCATCACAGTTAATACAGTAATCTTTACCTTTGAGAGTGAAACTGATGGTCATATCTGTGGGATTGAACTCTGCAGTTGTCCAAATCTCCTCAATTACCTCACAGTAAATAGTTGGGGCTTCCAGCATTGCATAGCTTAATTTACAGTTTTTGATGAAGTCCATCATCTTGTGATAATCTGAGTGGGCTTCATTCTTTTCCACCAAAGCTACGAAATTATTTTTCTCATAGACAAATCCAGGCTGAGATATTATCTTTACTACTGGTGCCATTGTAGTGGGTAGAGGTTGCAGAGAAAAGTTGAGAGTTTTGGGAGAGAAAGAGAGTAAAAGCTTTTGAAAAATTGCAAGAAAGCGTAAAGTGAAAATAAGAATTCAAGGGGCTTTTATACTTTCTCAAATTAAAACGTAAGGAGAATGATTAAACAATATTTTTAAGTAAATTACAGCCGTTTGAGAATAAAGAAAACTGTATGAATTCTAAAAACTGCCTTTAATACAAATACAGACAACTGTGTATATATATGTATCAACGGTTAAGTAAAAGAATCAACGGTTGTGACTTACTTAAAACAACTGATGTGACACTTCAACGGATGAGGTAAGCATCTATCCGTTGAAAATTAACACAATTTTATCCGTTGAAGGATAAAATTACCAGAAATGTATTTGTCTTTCAACGGATAATGAACATCCGTTGATAGAACAATTTTGGATTTCAACGGATAGGGAATATCCATTGATAGAATAATCTTTACTTAAAGCCAACTTTGTTCTTGCAACAAATTCATTTCAGGATATAAAGCAGATTATAATAAGGACATGAATTTATGAATAATTAAGCATACCTAGCTCACTTACTAATCTTGTGAATGTTGATTCATCAAGTGGCTTGGTAAATATGTCTGCAATCTGCTTTTCACTTGGAACAAAATGGAGTTCCACCGTACCATTCATCACATGTTCCCTTATGAAGTGGTACTTGATGTCAATGTGCTTGGTTCTTTAGTGCTGTACTGGATTTTCAGTAATGGCAATGGCACTTATGTTGTCACGGAATATTGGAATTTTGTCAACATTTAGCCTATAGTCAAATAGTTGATTCCTCATCCACAGTATATGTGCACAGCAACTACCAGGAGCAATGTACTCAGCTTCAGCTGTTGATGTGGAAACAGAATTTTGCTTTTTGCTGACCCATGACACAAGCTTATTCCCTAGAAATTGACAGGTGCCAGTTGTACTTTTCTTGTCTATTTTGCAACCTTCATAATCTGCATCTGAGTAGCCAATTAGATCAAAACCAGACTCTCTAGGGTACCAAATTCCTAGATTTGGAGGCCCTTTGAGATATCTGAAAATTCTTTTAATAGCCACTAAGTGAGATTCTTTAGGGTCAGCTTGAAATCTAGCACAGAGACATGTAGAAAATATTATATCAGGTCTACTAGCAGTTAAATATAGAAGTGAGCCAACCATGCCTCTATAACTTGTAATGTCCACAGACTTTTCAGCCTTGTTTAATTCAAGCTTGGTGGCAGTGGCCATGGGAGTTTTTGCAGATGAACAATCCATTAAGTCAAACTTCTTTAAAAGATCATAAATATATTTAGTTTGACTAATGAAAATTCCACCACTGACTTGTTTGACTTGTAAACCAAGAAAATAAGTTAGCTCTCCCATCATCCTCATTTCATATTTACTTTGCATTAACTTAGCAAACTTTTTACAAAGCTTATCATCTGTAGAGCCAAATATAATATCATCTACATAGATTTGAACAAGTATTGTAGAGCCATTAACATTTCTAAAGAAAAGAGTTTTGTCAACAGTTCCTCTTGTGAAGTAATTATCTAGAAGAAATTTTAACAAAGTCTCATACCAGGCTCTAGGTGCTTGCTTCAGTCCATAGAGTGCTTTCAACAGATAATACACATAGTCTGGAAAATTTGGATCTTCAAATCCTGGAGGTTGGCTTACATAAACTTCTTCCTCCAATTCTCCATTCAGAAATGCACTCTTGACATCCATTTGATAGACTTTGGAATTGGCATGGGCTGCATAGGCTAGAAAGATTCTGATGGCTTCAAGTCTTGCAACTGGAGCAAATGTCTCATCAAAATCTATTCCCTCTTGTTGAGAATAGCCCTTGGCAACCAATCTAGCTTTATTCCTTATGACAATGCCATTTTCATCCATCTTGTTTCTGAATACCCATTTTGTGTCAATAGAGCTCTTGTTCTTTGGCTTGGGTACCAGCTTCCATACCTTGTTCCTCTCAAATTGGTTTAGCTCCTCTTGCATTGCTAAAATCCAATCTGGATCCAATAGAGCTTCTTCCACTCTCTTAGGTTCCTCCTGTGGTAGAAAACTACTATATAGACATTCATCTTGAGTAGCCCTTCTAGTCTGCACTTTAAATGTTGCATCACCAATGATCAATTCAAAAGGATGATTCTTGGTCCATTTCCTTTGAGGTGGTAGATTAGCTCTAGATGAGGTTGCCTCAGTATTGTCATGATGTGAGACAGAGTGTTGATTGGTTGAAACTCCCCCTGAGTTACTGATCCTTTGAAAGGAACTGGGAGTTCTATCAACTGATGAAGTAAATTGATTATCCGTTGATGGACTATGATCAATGGATGCTTCATTATGTACTTCAACGGATGATGCACTTTGTCTTTCAACGGATGATGCATTACTTCTATCAACGAATGCTGAATTATGACTTTCAACTGATGCAGCATTTTGTGCATTATCCAAAGGAAGATTTTGAATCCTTTTCGAGGTGCCTTCTCCATCATTCTCATCTTCACTATCATCACAATATATCTCAATATTTTCAAATTTGAGTCCTTCATGATATCCATCATCTGTTAGTCCATCAATATTTTTATCATCAAATACAACATGCACAGATTCGATGACAATATTGGTTCTTAGATTGTAGACCCTATATGATTTTCCAGCAGAATAACCAACAAATATTCCTTCATCAGCCTTTGCATCAAACTTCCCTTTGTGATCAGGTTGATTCCTTAGAATGTAGCATTTGCAACCAAAGACATGAAGAAAGTTTAAAGTTGGTTTTCTTCTCTTGAACAATTGATAGGGAGTCATGCCTTTTGCCTGATTGATTAGAGAAATATTCTGAGTGTAACATGCACAGTTAACAGCCTCAGCCCAAAAATATGTTGGGAGTTTTGACTCTTCAAGCATTGTTCTTGCAGCTTCAATTAGTGATTTGTTCTTCCTTTCCACCACACCATTTTGTTGTGGAGTCCTTGGAGCTGAGAACTCATGCATGATCCCATTTTCTTCACAGAACAACATCATGGTAGAATTCCTGAACTCAGTTCCATTGTCACTCCTGATATTCCTTACTTTGAAATCTGGATGATTGTTGACTTGCTTGATGTGATTGATAATGATTTCACTAGCTTCATCCTTTGATCCAAGAAAGTAGGTCCATGAAAACTTTGAGAAATCATCTACAATCACTAGGCAATATCTTTTCCTTGAAATTGACAATACATTGACTGGTCCAAAAAGATCCATGTGTAGCAGTTGTAATGGTTCATCAATTGTTGATTCAAGCTTCTTACTGAATGATGCTCTCTTTTGCTTTCCCTTCTGACAAGCATCACACAGTCCATCCCTTGAGAATTCCACTAGAGGCATTCCTCTAACTAAGTCCTTTTTGACTAGATCATTCATTGTCTTGAAATTCAAATCAGACAGCTTCTTGTACCATAACCAACTTTCATCTGGACTTGCTTTGCTGAAAAGATAAGTAATTGATTCTGCATCTGTAGAGTTGAAGTCATCCAAGTACATATTTCCTTTTCTAACTCCAGTTAGAACCACTTTGTTATCCTTCCTACCTGTGACAACACAGGCTTCAGAATTGAAGGAAACAGTATTCCCTCTGTCACATAGTTGACTGATGCTCAATAGATTGTGTTTGAGACCATCAACTAATGCAACTTCATCAATGATGACATTTTCTTTTGAAATCAAGCCATATCCCATAGTGAACCCTTTGCTGTCATCTCCAAAGGTTATGCTAGGGCCAACTCTCTCCTTGAACTCTGTGAGCAGGGTGAAATCTCCTGTCATGTGCCTTGAACAACCACTGTCCAAGTACCATAGATTCCTTCTTTTTCCCTGCACACAACAAAATCAAATCAAGTTGATTTTGGTACCCAAGTTTCCTTGGGTCCAGCCTTGTTAGTCTTTTTCCTAGACTTCATACCTCCAGCATCTTTTGACTTAGGTAACTTTGGGTCAACTTTGGTCTCAGATGTGGTTGGTTGAAGTGTAGGGTTAGTCACAGAGTCATTTAGCACATTTGGTTGAATTTGATAAGGCATAGATTGTGCAAACATATTATTCCACATAGACATGTTGTATGGAATTTGAGGCATACTGAATGCAGCAAGATAAGGATTATTAACAAATGGCATGTTTGTAAAATGTGCATGAGGATTCTGTTGAGACATAACAGGCATAACATGCAGAGGTGACATAGACATGTTAGGCATGGAAGGAGTTAAAGGCATGAGAGCATTCTTAACAGACTTGCAGTTAGCAGATAGATGATTAACACTTTTACAATGCACACAACTTTTTCTAGGAGCATACTTATCAGGTGTATAATTGTTGTGGTTGTTAATCCCTACCTTCCCATTTCTATTAGATTTCCTTTTAGTTTCCTTTTTATCCTTAACCATCTTAAGCCTATTTTTCAACTGATCTAAAGTTATATGTCCTATATTCACCTTACCGGCATCTTTGGATGTGCTAGCTTCTTCTTTGACAAAGTTCTTGGAAGTTGAACCAAACTTCTTATTGAGATTTTTCAAATTGTTCTTTTTAGGATCACCTGCCTGTTTTAATTGATGAGCCTTCAACGGATGCTCCTTTTCTTCCTTCAACGGATAACTTTCATCATCCGTTGATTCCGCATCCATTGACAATCCATCAATTAATTCTACTTCATTTTTATTTTTCTTCTAGGCATTCTCACAGAGTGATTCAATTCCCTGAACCTTGACAATCTGAGCACTAACATCCCTAGATGTTTTCCAGGCCTTGATTACATCTTGTTCATGTTCTAATTGTTTAGAAAGAATTTCTACTTTCTTGACAGATTCTTTTAGTTCACTCTTTCAACAAATAAGCATTTGATTTTAATCTTTTCAAGCTCAATTACCTTACCTTCTAACACAGCATTCCTATCACTTAAAAACAAATTATTCTCTTTAATTCTTGTGTTTTCTTTAGCTAGTGATTTAAGGGAAACACGCAAATGATATAATTCATTGGACATATCATTTATAGCTTCATTGCATTCAATTTTAGAAAGCTGAGAGGGATCAGTAGTAATTACCTGGTTGCTTGATGAACTAGTTTCATTTTCATCAGAATTAGCCATTAGGGCTAGGTTGACATATTCCATATCATCATCTTCATTGGCTCCATCCGCTGCCCAGTCATCCTGAGTCAGAAAAGCTCTTTCCTTTTGTTTGAGCAAATCGAAATATTTCTTTTTGTAATCCACTTGCTCAAATTTCTTCTTATCAGAGGTTGGCTTTCTACACTCATTTGCAAACTGTCCACTTATGCCACAGTTATAACATTTGAACTTAGATTTGTCCACCATGTTTTTGTTTGACTTAGTGAATCTAGCATTTTTCTTGAATTTCATCTTTGCAAACCTCCTGGACAGAAAAGCCAGATGTTCATCAACATCATCAGAGTCATCTTGACTGGAACTATCTTCAACCTCAGCTACTTGCTCATTTCCCTTGCTTGATTCTGATTTGCTTGTGCCAATTTTGAGACTTGGCATTGTCTTTTCTTCATTCCTGGATTCAGTCTTCTCATTGTCAGCTACAAGTGCAACTGATCCACCTTTTCTCTTTCCCTTTTCCAACAGCTCATCTTGCTCCATCTCAAGTTCAAAGGTCTTTATCCATATAATCTTTCAAGTGTGAAATCCTTATAATCTTGAGAATTCCTTAATGAAACAGTCATAGGCTTCCATTCCTTTGGTAGAGACCTCAGAAATTTTAAGTTGGAATCCTTGACATGGTACACTCTGTCATACAGCTTCAATCCATTCAACAGTTTCTGAAATCTATTGAAGGTATCATTCAGTGATTCTCCTTCTTCAAAATGAAAATATTCATACTGTTGAATGAGAAGCTGCATTTTGTTTTCTCTAACTTGTTCAGTACCTTCACAGATAAGTTGCACAGTATCCCAAATTTCCTTAGCAGTCTGGCTGTTAATGACATTATCAAACATATCTTGATCTAGGCCATTAAACAGAATGTCCATGGCTTTCTTGTCCTTGTGAACCTCTTCAATATCTTCATCAGTCCATTCTGCTTTTGGCTTGGGAATAGACTGTCCAACAAAAACTATGGCAGTTGCAGCTGTGGCTACCTTGTGAGGGATGTGAAGACCATTTTTAATGCAGTTGATGTAGCTTTCATCTTGAGAGAGAAGATGTAGATGCATCTTCACTTTCCAGTGATGATAATTATCTCTTTCCAGGATTGGAATCTTTACACTAATATCCTTCTTACTCATGATGTTAGTATAATAGATCTTTAAACTCTTTGTAAGTTAAGAGCTTGCTCTGATACCAATTGTTATTCCCAAGGAACTAACAATGAGATTTACAGAAGGGGGTTGAATGTAAATCTCAAAACTTTTTCAAGTTTTGAGCAGTTTCAAAGGCTAAGTGTTTTGATGAACAGTTGTGTGTGAATTGCTTTGAGTAGGTGCAGACATATATATATTGAAAATACAAATGTAAAGAACATAAAGGCTTTAAAAACTTTTCTGGTGGATTTGTTGTTCCACCAGAGATGTGTATTTCAGAAAATCTGTGATTCAAAGAATTGATCACAGTTGCGTCCTAGTACAAACTAGATGATTTTCTCTCTATGTTTTTCTAAACAGCTCTGGAAAATTCGCACTCCAATTACTAGATGCAACTTGGTTTATATATCACCAAGTTTACAAGTGAAGACAGAAGTACAAATACAATTGAAAAGGTTCTTCACATGTTTCTTCTTCATTTCTCTATCCAATGCAATCTAGGATAATTTGTGAATCTTTGAATACTTCCTTGCTTGCACCAGAATGGAAATGCTGCATTTTCTTGATTCCTCCAAGAGGCTACCACATTCCAATTGTCTCTGTCAACCCATGTGCCTCTGTCAGCTTATGAATTGTCACTGTCAACTGCTATTGAACTGAGCATCCGTTGAAGCTTTCATCCGTTGATGGCTTTATCTGTTAATCCATTAGCAGTTGAAGCTTTATCCGTTGATGCACTCATCCGTTGATGGATGTTATCCGTTGAAGCTTTAGAGACATCCGTTGAAGCTTTGTTTCTCATCCGTTGAAGGTCTTTAATTTATCAGTTGATCCTACTTCATTTATACAAAATTACAAGGCATGAAATATTTACAATTAGCCCTCCTATTTGCATATCCACTAGTAGTCAACATGACTTATAATTTCCCACAACATCTAAGAATTATAACTTAAATACAGAAATTGAAATGTGCTATAATACTAAACTTATTTCTAAGTAAAGCTACTCCATCAACGGATAGCCAGAATGGTCTTATCCGTTGAGGCTACAAACACTAGATTTCTACTTAAGTGTTTTGTTTAACTTATCATCAAACTAATACACATATTCCTAACAATTAATAACTAATTAAATTAATTAATCAATTAATATTTAAATTAACCGACTAATTAAATAATTAATTATCAACTAAAATTAATCAATTAATTAATTAAGATTTATTTTAGAATTAAAAATAATTTTTCAGAATTAAATATAGATTTTTAGAATTTAAAATGAATTTTTAGAAATAAAAATAGAATTTTAAAACAATTTTTAAATAAAAGAAATCAGAAACAGAAATCAGATTTTGCAATTGGGTTTTACAGGATTAAAACCGGGTCGAAACTTGGGTCAGAAACCGACCCAAACGGGTCACCAAGAAACTGAAGAAACCCGCCGAAAAAATTGCTGAATTCGGGGAGGTTCCGTTTCCCGGCGAACCCAATTAAGGCCACAGACACGTCGGTGAATCTTCCTTCTAATGCAGATAACACTAACAGCAAAAATACAACTCAGAACCGGTGGAAATACGAGGGCATCGTCCCTTAGGCTTCTTCTCCGATCAAAATCGAACCGGAGTTCGAGTTTTCCGGCGATGGACCAAATCAGCGAATTCAAAACCATTTTCAAGGATCTTTGTACGAAATTAACGCTTGAGACATGAGTAATCTACTGAAATCATTCAATCAGACCCAGGTTTAACATAAATAAAAACCCCAAATTCGAATGAAGAACATTCATACAATTTAAACCCTAATTTCAGTAAATCGAGAATCAAACTCAAATTTAACCATGTTATTGAACTCTATTTCTGACATATAATATACAAAATTGACCAAGAAGAAAAGATCTACATGATTATGCCATCAAATCATATAAAAAACATCAAGAACAAAAATTCATAATTTAATCCATAATTAATTCGAATTAAAATAATTAAATCAAAAAAATACCCTGATTTCTGGGCACAAACAGATGGTTGATTCAGGAAAGAAGATTTCGAGAGCTTCGTTTTGATATATTGCACGACCGAATCGAAGTTGGATAACGCTTTCGTTTGTGCGATTGATTTTCAAGAATGCAGTATTTTTATAAAGTTTTCTCTGTTTTTCAGGGTTTGTACTGTCTGATTATGATTTTTGCGCGTGAAAATAAAATAAGAAAGGGCTATTTATATTTACAGAATATTAGTACATTCTGGATCGTGTTGGATCGATAAATACGTTTGTTTTGGATAAACATTATCCTTTTTGGATAAACACTATCCTGTATTGGATAAGCGCTATCCTGTTTTGGATAAGCACTATCCTGTTTTGGATAGACGTTATCCTATTTTGGTTAATTATCAAAACTGAGCTTTTATAAAATGATTGTACGAAGATACTGTTATTGAAAAGGGTTAGCGTATCGAAAATATCGCGCCGGGCCGCGTACAGGTCAAACCGTAATTCGGATCGAAAAAGTCAAAACATGGAAAATGTCGGGAATTACCAGATTATGTTAGGAAGGAGTTTTCGGAAGAGTTTCGGGTTATAAAACGTAAAAACGGTTGAGGTTAGACGATTCCCGTATTTATAAAATAATTTTATAAATATTCAGAAAATAGTTAATAAATTCATAAATCAATATAAAATCATATAATACTCAAAAAAATTACCAGAAAAATACCTTAATTCTCTATATTTTATTCTGGACATAATAAAATTAACATACCTAGACTTTACCACATATGAACATTCACATAACAACATCAATCATCAAATAATTAACCAAAAATCACATGATAATCACATAAAAATCATTTATTGATAAAAATAATTACACGCCATGTCCCGGATATTACAGCATTGTCCTAGCAGCCTCTACTAGTGTCACTACGCCATAGATGACCTATTTGCACGTTTTTTCCTAATGTTGCCTTAGAAAATGTTGTAATAGGTATGAAATTATGGTCATATTACAACACCCAGATTTTGGTGTTGTGATAGGTATAATAACATGTTGCAATAGATCAATAAATCTTTGGTGTTGACATAGATGTCTTCTCTATTGCAACATATAGACCGTGTTGCCATAAGTGGTTGATTTTTTTAATTTGAATTTAAAATTAAATTTATCTTTAAAAGTAGTATATTTGAATAAAATAATTTGTAGAGTTTCTTGGAAAGTGAAAGCCCAAAATATAAATAAATTATTCTTATATTTATAGAAATTGAAATATTTTATTATAATTTAAAATTAAATGAAATATTTTATAATTAATTTAATAAAATAAAAAAATTAATTGGTATCACTAAAATATTTTATATAAATAACACCATGTAGTACTATTACTTTTTCATAAAATAATTAATTTACGTGCTTATGGATAGGTTGTAATTTATAAAATAGAGGTTAGTTTCATTGTATTCGAACTCCTGTTTGATAGGTTGTATTTTTACGTGCTTATGGATGGCTGCATTTTAGAATGTCATGAGAGTTGATACTGAATCTGTATACAGTTGATTTAGGCCATGGAGAGTGAAAAGACGAGAAAAAATCTCACATTGTATCATACGTAAGATGCTACATCATTCGAATAAAACTTCCTGTGATGTGAAATATCCTTTTAATACAATTAAATAGGATCTTTCACATCATGAGGGTTTATAAGTTTTATCCGAATGAAGTAGCATTTTACGTTTGATGCATTGTTAGATATTTTTTACCCTACTGCTCTAGATTTGACTGTTTTAGATTGGACTGTTTTCCGTCCTTTCCGGGAAGGAATTTGATAACTTCATAGCTGTAGCTGAAAAATTGCGCTCTGTCTATTTTCTATAAGTATTAAACCCATTTTGCATTATATGTTTCTTTTTTCGGTTATTAAAAATGAGATTATTTTTGGGGTTAGGTTATTTTTCTTGTGTAAATTTTGTTAAATATACGTGAAGATTTGGAGGTCTACTACTATATGATGATTTATCCAAGCAACTATCCACTTATATATTTTGGTGGCCAAAAGTTTTACCTTATGGTTCCTCAAATGATAATTATTTTCTTATTTGAACAAATTACATAATATTTAATTTATTTTGCTTCAGGCAATGCTATTTGTAAACTTCAGTACTGAGAAGTTTGATGATTTCAAGACAAAGTTCAATGATAACTGTTGTATCCTATTATTTTTATAGTCCTCTGTTAACTATTTTCCGATTGGTCTGTTGAGAGGTCAACTATGTTTCTGTTTCCCAACCAATCACTCTCTTTTCTATTCTTGCTCCTCTAGCTTCTGCACCAACTTTCTAGGACGGAAATTTGAAGCCATATGTGAAGTCAGAGCCTATCCCTGAAGTTAACAATGAACCTGTGAAGGTGGTTGTTCGTGACAACATTCAAGACTTGGTTTTCAACTCTGTAAAGAATGGTACGTTTGTAAATTTTGTTATTTCCTGATCCATTTTCTCTCTATAACTAGCTTGTTTTGATAGTCATGGTTTGTGGTTTGTAAAGAGCTTGCCTTAAAACTGACTTTTCTCCTTCATTGTGTTTTACTATACATATAAAAATAAAATCAGTAACAACATTTCACAAAATCTTGTTGTTCTGCTCGAGTTCTATGCACCTTGGTGTGGACACTGTAAGAAACTGGCTCCAATTTTGGACGAAGTTGTTTTCTCATTTGAGAATGATCCTGATGTCGTGATTGCAAAATTTGTAAGCATATCTTTTATGCCCAGTTTATCTGGTTTCTTAATAGATGGGTGCCTAAATTAGTGTTCAACTGACAATGCCTTCGTAATATATCATTTTTGCTTGCCTGGGTAGGAAGAGTGGTGCAGTATCAAGGAGACAGAACAAAGGAAGATTTGATTGAATTTGTTCAAAAGAACCGGGATACCAATGCGAAGCCATTCTCAGTCATGTCAGATCCAAGTATTAAATTAGAACTGGCTGCTAAATCAGAGTCTGGTTATCTCTTTTACCGGTGGTCGTAGCACTTAGACCATTTGTTATCTCTCTTCTACGTTATTTTTATAGACTTGTATGCTTTTGCGTTATCTTGCACGTTTAGTTCTTAGCAAGAGTACTTGTATTTCTTAAGTAATGTTTTGGTGTGATCGATTATAATTTTTGGTTGGACAGAATGTAATGGTTGGATGTGTAGTTAAGACTTCTTTATTTTAATATTTAAAGTATTTTGGAAAGACCGAACCCGAACAAAATTGAAAAAGTTGGATGAATTGAATTGGTTGTCAAGTATTTCAAAAGTATATTTCAATTTTTTACAGTTCAGGTGTTGCAATAGCCTATCAGTATGTTGTAATAGGGTGCTAAATTATGCACATAAATTTCTTTTTTGCCATATTAAAGGTGTTGCAATATTTGTGTTGCCATGGATGATAAGAGCCCCACATATGGGTCCCACTAGTGGGACCCAGCCACGTGTCTTGCCACGTGTCATACCACGTGTTATGCCATGCGGGGCCCATTTTTTGTCAGTTAGTATACTTATTGCAACACCATGTCTATGTTGCTATACTCTGAAAATTCTGTTGCAATTGATATCTATAACAACATATTTTGCTATGTTGCTATAGATTGATACTGGTGTAAGGTTAGATACCTATAGTGACGGCCTTAGACCCAACACCGAAAAAGTATTGTAATAGACCCATTTTTGCCTATAGTAATATTTTTAGAGGTCTATAACAACACATTTTTGGTGTTGGTTAAAGCCATCTATGGCGTAGTATGTTCTATTCTTTCTCTCAACTACCCCATTTTGTTGAGGTATTCTAGCAGCTGAGAATTCTTGAACAATGCCTTTATTTTTGCAGAATTCAGTTAAGGTTGCATTTCTGAATTTTATTCCATTATCACTCCTCAATCTTTTCACACAATTCTGATCTTCAGCCTGTTTCTCAATCTTCTTGATGTGCTCAATTATGATGTGTGAAGTCTCATCTTTAGAGTGCATAAATTCTACCCATGTATAGCTTGAGTAGTCATCCACCATCACAAGTGCATATCTTTTTCTTGAAATTGACTGGACATTAAATGGTCCAAATAAGTCCATGTGAATAAGTTGTAAAGGTGCACTTATAGAATACACAGTTTTACTCTTGTGACTTGATCTTTTCATTTTCCCTTTTTGACAAGCATCACAAACTTCATTTTGAGCAAATTCCAGATTAGGCATGTCTCTCACCAACTCCTTTTTAACTAGAGTATTGATTGCTTTGAAATTCAAATGAGACAACTTTTTATGCCATAGTTTTCTTTGCTCTATAGATGACCTGGTGTAGAAGCAACAAATTTCATCCCCATTTGATGAATCCAAGTATGCAACAAATAAGCTTCCTTTCCTTGCTCCCTTCAACGCAACTTCACCAGTTTTCTTGCTGATAAAAGTGCATTCATTTTTGTTGAATAAAACTTTGAAACCTTTGTCTGCAAATTGGCTGACACTGAGAAGATTCACTTCAAGACCAACTACCAATACTACATCTTCAATGACAATATTTCCAGAAATCAATTTGCCATATACCATTATTAAACCCTTGTTATTGTCTTCAAAAGTCACTAATGGGTCATCCTTTTCCTCAAACTATGATAGCAGGGCCATATCACCTGTCATATGTCTTAATCATCCACTGTCTATGATCCATATGACTTTCTTCTTTTTTCTCTGCACACAATAAGTTTAAGTGTGTTTAGCAACCAAGCAGTGTTGGGTACTTTCTTCTTGTTAACAGAGTGAGCAGAATCAGAATGAGTTGTTTCAGATAAAATAGAGTTCATTGACTGTTGTGCATTTTCCCTTTTTGATGTAGACCCGGTTTTTACTTCTTTGAGGTCTACTCTCAGCTTGTGGCAACTTTTCATCACTTTCAAGTTACAAGGGATGCAATCAAACTTGTCACAGAATGAGTAGGGATCATTTGTATTTGCTTCATTGTACTTGCATGCTCCTTCTACTGGCTTGCTAACAACCTTTTTACAAAGGTGAGTTAGATGATTCACAGAGCCACATTTTTTACATTGTTTCCTAGGAGCATCTGCAACATAAGCAAAATTGTTGCTTTTATTTATCCAAATCTTGCCATTTCTATTTTTTTTCTTTCTTGCATCTTCAGTTTTTATTTCCTTGACATGTGTCTTGGAACCTTGGTTGATCATGAGCTTCTTTTCAGTTTTGGAAGTTGGAGTTATTTCTGCATTCTTCTTTTCATTGTCTTCATCAGCAATTTCTTGCTTTATGATCAACTCTTCTTCACTGAAATCTACTTCACATGCTTTGAACATAGGTGAACCAACCTTTTTCAGCATAGATGGAACATCTTCATTTTTATTTGATTTCCCATTTTCACCTAAATCTTTCTTCTTGTTGTTTAAAGCATCATAATCAAGACCAACAGCTATATTAGCACATGGTTTGTTCTTTTCTTGGTACTGTCCAACCAACTCAGATGCATTCCTGAAATATTTCAACTTAACTTCATTCTTTTCCAGCTTTTCCCTCAACACAACTTCAATTTCAACAACACACTTTAACTTGTTTTTCAGACATTCATTTTCTTGCTTGACTGACTCAAGCTCCACAAGCAGTAGATCCATCTTTTGTTTTTCACTCTCAAGCTTCTCATTAGCCTTTGTTATCCTATTACCTTCCTCAGTAGTTGCTACTAGGCTAGTGTGTATATGAAACATCTCCACACTCATCTTTTCCACATTCTCCTTATATTGACTAGCATTTAAATCAATAATAGTTAGAGTTAGTACCTTTGATTTTGAAGTGGATGCTTCTCCATGCTCAAAATTCATAACTGCATAGTTTCCAACCTCTTCATCCTCATCATCAACATCAGTATCATCTCAACTCTTTCCTTCTACAATATAAGCTTTTTCAGATTGCTTCTTCAAGAAAGCTTCATACTTTGCTTCTAGCTCAAGACAGGCCTTGTCTTTCTTCACCCTTTTAGGCTTTCTGCATTCAGTAGCAAAGTGACCCAACCCATCACAGTTGAAGCACCTTATCTTTGATCTGTCCACAGATCCTATTTTGTAGCCACTTTTGCTAACTGAATTGTACCGAGCTTTGGTTTCCAATTGTTGTTGTTGGAAGATTGTCCCTTGGCTTCTTGACTCTAATGTCAGAAAATTTTCTAGCCAAGTAAGCCATGGATTGATCCATTTCTTCTAGCTCATCTAAGGTGTGATATTCATCTTCCTCCAGCTCCAACACAACTTGCTTCTGAGGTCCTTTGTTCTTCTGTTCCATAGCTTAAATACTTGGAACTTGATCATCTTGCTCATCTTCACTTTTTTCTCTGTCATTAACAATCAAAGCACTTGAACCATCAACAACATGACCATGGTTTGCTTTTAATGAATTCCTTTGCATCATTTCAAGTTCATAAGTTTTCAAGATTCCATACAGAACTTCCAAAGTTATTCTGCTTAAATCTCTTCCTTCTCTAATAGCTGAAATTTTCTGTTCAAGATGGCTAGGAAGAGCTATAAAGAACTTTAGGTTAACCTCCTCAGCTTCATAATATTTATCATGTAGCTGCAAGTCATTTATCAATTTATTGAACCTTTCAAAAACTTCAGTGATTCCTTCTTTTGGTTTTGCCATAAACCCCTCATTCTGAGAAACAAGAATCCTCCTTTGGTTTGATCTAACCTCCTCTGTTCCTTCACATAAGATCTCTATATTCTCCCAGATTTGTTTGGTTGTGTCACATTTGACAATGTTATTGTACATTACATTGACAAGTGACTCTATCAAAATCAGCTACAGGCCACTATCTAGAGAAACTTTTTCCTTTTCAGGTTCAATATATTTTGAAGGATCTTTAGGAGCATAATATGTTGGAATGACTATGTCTCCATCTGTAGATTCCTCAATTCTTACCATGGGAGTGAAAGGCCTATTTTTGAGGATTTAAATGTATAGTGCATTGGCCATCCTGATAAACAGCAACATTTTCTTCTTCCATAATGTATAGTTAGATCTGTCAAAGGTGGGGATCTTGATACTGATTAGCTTCCGTGTATTCATTCTTCCAAGATCTTTAATCTGTTTGCTTTCAGATTTTGCTCTGATACCACTTGTTAGGTAATGAATACAACACAGGGGGGTGAATGTGTTTTAGACAATTTTAGTGACTGTTTGATTTTTTTAAGCTTGGTGAACAAAGCAGATAAGAAATATAACTTGTAAGGATAAATGTTTTGACAAGAATAATGAAACATGCATAGGAACACACTATCTGTTAGGTCTCAATATGTTTGTAGAAGGGGGATTGAATACAAACAATACTGTTTAATCGAATAAAATACGGAATAAAAAAGGTGAAACAAAATTCAAGTTAAATAAAACTATTATTAAACTTGAAAGGTGTTACAACAACGGTATCGTTTACAAGGGATTAATCTCAAATAAATTATTCCAAATCTAGAATAAATTCGACATGAACTTTTTCTATTTTTGTAATAAAAAGGATCAAATGCTAAATGCAATTTGAGATTAAGTTCTAGGAATTTTGATCCGCTAGATAGTTACACAAGAACAAGAAAAAGATTTCTAGTGGTTAAGATTTAACAATAAATACTAGAAATGAATGTCCTGAGATATTACAGTTGAGAATAATAAGTTCACTGCTTTCTGTTTTTCTTTCTGTGTTCTTGAGTATTTGGTTGTATTCAATTCTTTTTGTTGAAAATCAGCTGCTGTTGTTAAGTAAACAAAACAATCCACTTGATCCAGAAAGACTTTCGGCAAGACAATTCATTTGAACTAGAAAGACTTTCGGCAAGACAATCCATTTGAACTGGCAAGACAATCAAATGAACTGGCATGACTTTCGGTATGACTATTGATTGTCATACCAATTGTCTTGCTAATACAAAAGATAGTCTTGCTGAATTAATATAGAATATTAATTCAAAATCAATTCTGAAAATACATAATATTAATTTAGAATTAATTAATCAATTAATTCAATTAATCAATAAATTAATCTTTGCAGATATAATTTATTTTCTTAATTAAATTATACGACTTAATTAATTAATAGAGAATTAATACTACTCTTGAACAACAACCATTCTTCTGAAAATCTTCTGATAATTATGAATCAATTCCACACTTCAATGTTGACACTCGATGTACTGTCTGGTTCATGAGTGACTAACTTCCGTGACGTTTCTTCATGCCTTGACTTTGATACTCTTGATTTTCTTCAGACTAAATCCTTGTAATTAATTGATACCCTGACGAGATCTCTGTCACTTGATTAAATCCACAATCTTGATTTATATCACTGAGGCTTGATCAATTTCTTGAGATTCTTCCACTGAATTAAGTCCTCAAGACTGTAGATGTTACACCCGGCATTTCTGTGTAATATTAATTGTAAATTTGGTGTAATTATAAAGCCGAATGCCAATATATTCAACTATTGTATGCTTGTGTGAATGAGAATTTCTGCTTCTTAAATTTTTATTTTGTGGTATATGAATTTTCAAAGCAAAAATTTATTTATTTCTTTCATTTTTGATTTATAAGGAATATTTTTAAACCTTGAATAAATATCTTTTTAAAAGTTATTTGTTCACAAAATTCAAAAGTAGTTTTATAAAATTTCTAAAAATCCAAGTTATTTTATGGTATAAATTTTATAATTTTTAAACTTGTGTTTTATTTTATAAAAATAAATCTTTATAAATGTTAATTGTTATAATTAGCAAATTACATAGTTGTCCTTGCATGCAAATCCTTTCTATTCAATCCAAAAGGGCTAAAGAGACAATTACCACCCCACTAACTCTTATTTTCTAGCCAAATTCCTCCTTTACCCTTGCATGCAAAATGATCCAAGTTTAAGTGGAAGGGTGGTCATGTCAATTCCTATTTCCACTCACATTTGTCAAAAAAAAACCATAAAACAAGTAAAGACATGATCATTTCACACATTACTCACCACCACACTCTTTCTTCCCTCCCTCCTCTCTCTCACTCTCGGTTTTTCTCCCCCATCACTCTCGGGTTTTGCCGAGATCAACCCCCTCCCCATTTTCTTTCTTTCTCAATCAAGTTCCACCTTCTACAACAAGTAAATGTTACTTCCCATGCCATGATCACTTATATTTTAAAGAGTTTTGAGTAGGAAGTTTAAGTTTTAAGGTTGCATGTTAAGGTTTTAGTTGAAACTCAAAGTATAACCTTGATTCTTGTGAGTTTAAGGTTTTTTTGAGAGGACTACAAGGAATGGTGAAGTGCCAAGTCTTGAGAAGAAAACTCTTGATGTTAAATGACCATTCCCTTCCATTTCATTCGGCCATGACCATAGGGGAGCCGAATGAATGGTTCTTGAGACCATTCTTGTTGCTTTGTTCAATTTTTGCATGTTTATGTGATAATGGCTTGAATTTTTTAGTAAAAATTTGATCAAACTCCTTGCATGCTAAGTGATCATCTAGATATAGCTCATGCTAGGCTTGCATGTAAATTTCTTGGTAAAACATATTTAGAAAATATGTTGTTTTGGTTTGCAAAACTCAAAGGCATGCATGCATGTGGATTTCACTTAGAATGTTATAAGATTTTGATTATTTGGAAAGATTTTATTAGTAAGATTTAATTTCAGTAGGAATAATGTGTTAATATTGATTAATGCTTCTTGATGCATGGTAATAAGTCGTGTATATCTTTTATAAAATGCATAACTTGTTGTTTCAAAAACTTGATGATTTGTGAGTTGTGAAATGTGGTTTCTTTTGTTTTGCCATGATTGCACCTTAGGTAAGGATGATCTCTGTAACACCCCCAAATCCGGGGTCGGGGATCCGGGTTGTCACGAGTTCCATTTCCCTTAATAACACCCAATCTTAATAAATAATCAACTACTCTGTACTGTGACCCCATAATAAACACACACACCACAAGTTATAGTCTCAGAGATGAATATCCAAAAATAATCACAAGTCGTTTTATTCCACAAATATATGCCAATACACCTTAAAAGGGTTTCTGAATAAATTTATATTTCTTTGCCATTATTACAATTCATAAATATACATAAATCTGGTACATCAAAAGTTAAAGCCTAGCCTATTGGTATTTCCTACCTCAGCTACAGCGACATCAACGCTTATAGGAAACTGCGAAATGTTTCCTATCCGCTCGCGAATTGGGAGCTTGGTCCTGTTCATCTTTTCTATCTGTTGTTGTGTGATGAAAGAAGAAAGCAAGGGTGAGCAGCAAGCCCACCAAAATAATATGTATAATGATTTACAGTATATGAGCCTTCTCATAGTACTCATGAAAGTCTTGGTCAAAAGAAATGAACCAAGTTTGATACCTTAATGCGATGAAGTCGCAAAATATTCAGTATATATACATATATACTTTTCAAAATCTTGGAAGTCCTCTTCCATGCATAATATACACAGAGTTCCAGTTTATACTGTATTAAACTATCGTTGCAAGGTGATCTCATATATCTAACCTTGTCTCAACGTTTTTCTGAAAATCTTTGACATGCATAAGATAATCATTTACTAGATATAAGTTTAAAAGATGAAGTTACAAGATACTCCAATATACTTATATCTTTTCCAAATACTACTTAAACTACCACCGTTCAAGTTATAATTAGTTCAAAAGTTCATCACATAGATGAGACTACAAGATAATACTTGAATAGATTCAATCTTTAAAATATCATCAAAATAAAATGAAGTTATGAGATACTTTATTTGATGCACACATCAATTTGAAAACTTGACCCTTCCAACACTCAACAATCGCCCAACCGTAGCCTTTCTATCGAGTGCTCTGGGTAGTGTTGCAGAAATATCCAATTGGATGATGAACTCATTACGGGGGTTTGCCGTGCCAGGAAGACCACTTACGATGATCAGTCGTAGTAGTACAACCCCACCATTTTCTACATGTAGAGGAGAACCTGTCAGATTTACTTGTCAACCGAACACTGAACTCCTAAGCAATGGACCGCCTTAGCGGAACGTCCAGGCCATTATGGGCCAATATAATAAGGCTGGGCCGGCGCCACTCAACCACTTACGCCACTCCTAGTTCAGATGAAATCCATGACTCTGAAACGTAAAGCTCGTCCCCCCTTTCCCCAAGTAGAAACTTGTTGATACGGCTCCACCAGGAAGTCGTATCTAGTTGGAAAGGAAAAATCACCGATATTTCCCAGGCGATGCCTGTTAATGGATTAACTTGTTCCAAGAATTTTACTTCCCGAGTGTTGGGTAAGTAATCAAAATTCTTTTATCAAGACAGCAACCTTGTTGCGAATATAAAACACACCACAGAGCCGGATCCCTCAGGTTTTGAGCGAGTATTTAAATCCCCTTTGAAAGGAGGATCTTAAATATAAAAATGAGTTTTGGGATCCGCTCTAACTTTTAAAAATCATTTTGAAGACTCGCAAAACATTTTTGAGAATGTTCGGAGTGATGCTGATTTAACAAAATAAATCAGTCCCAATATATTAGAAAATATCTGAATATTATTATTTAAATAATATTCCCATAAAGAATAATCTTTATAAAAATAATTGAAGTAGAAGTTTTAAAACTTATACTTGAAATGAATATTAAATAACCAAAGATATACTTATACGAAAGTAATATCTTTATTTAAATAATCAAAAGTAAGTTTGATTATCGAACATTATTCTTTAATAAAATGAAGAATATTATTAAATAATAAGCGGAGTCATAATACCTCGAATGAATATTATAAATAATATTCATTAAATAAAATAAAGGAGTCATACATCCTCAAATGAATATCCAATTAATAATCATTAAATAATATAAACTGAGTCATAAGTCCTCGGATGAATATTTAAAATAATATTCAATAATAAAATAAAGGAGTCATAAGTCCTCGGATGAATATTCAATATAATATTCAATAATAAAATAAAGGAGTCATAAGTCCTCGGATGAATATTCAAAATAATATTCAATAATAAAATAAAGGGAGTCATAAATCCTCGGATGAATATTCAAAATAATATTCATTAAATAAAATAAAGATAAAGTTATCGAATAAACCTTATTCGATTAATAGTTTTGAAAACTATAACCATATATATATATATAAAAATATATATATTATTCTCAGGAACATCGACTCCCGGTTTAGAAATATGTTCACCTTTTATCCCCTATACTAAGGGTAACTCAAATACCGCTTATCTCTAGCATAGGTATTATGCAACTATAAGCGTTTGAACCAACAGATATATAAATCAAGAATATGAAACAGGCATGCATATATACCATATCACATGCTACAATATATCGCAAGAGTTTGTTAATAACAAATATGCATTTATCGCAAGATCATGCATATACACATATACATCACAACAACAGTTATACGGGTAGAAAACTTGCCTGAGCGACTGGGGGTTACAATGGCTCGGGACGAGTCTGGTAACCTATAAACAACAAGTAAGTTGGAATTAAACCAAAGTCACTTGTAAATCTATACTTTAACCAAATTAGACTCTAACGCTCGTTTTGCGCTTACTGATTCTCTAAAGTCACTCGAGTACCCTCGGCTCCACCATTTTTAATAAATTACCCATTATGAGTTTTAAGGCGATTCTTTCGCAAGTGTCTTACCAACTGCCTATTACACCTTACATAAATGTTTTATACTTTAATTAGTCCTTTAAGGTCTTTAACCTATGTTTCAAGGTAAGGCGAGGGGTAATGTTTCGTTCGCGAAACATCATTACTTAAAACGGCCGTTTCTCCTAAACCGTTCATCGGAATCAAACGAACCACATATCAAAACGAAGCTCGTAACATGAACTATCTAAACATGGCAATGGTCAAAACCTTGCAGGGAGTTCTCGGGTCCTAATGTTATGTACAAAAGCAGTCTAAAGTAAATCGGACATTACGACGGCTATGTTTACGCGATTTCCCAATTTTATACCATTCCAATTCAATCATCAAACAACCCCAATCCATTCATACAATCAAAGTCCATCCATATCACATTACAAAAGCCCCAATCAACTCATTATTAAAACTTATACTAGTTCCTAAACCTTGAATTTAAACTATACTAAATCCTTTAACCAAACCATAAAATTTCAACATTTCATTCACCACCATTCCAACCCAACTCTAAACCAACCATCATTAAGCTACTCTATTATCATAACAACCAAAATCATCCTAATATACCAAGTAAAGCTAGGGTTTGGAGATGATATACCTTCCTTGAAGTGGTGTGAGTAGCTAGGAAGCCTTAGGAAGCCTTGGGGAGTCTTAGGGATGCTTGGATCTTAAAGGAAAAACAAGAAAAATCAAGTTAAAAACCTTGAAATCACTATTCATTGTCTTCCTCATTGATTTTTTGGAGAAGATTGAGAATGAATTAGAGGCTTAAACTCATAAGATAGCCATAACTATGCATAAGGAATACTAGAGAATTATCTTACCAATTTAGGAAGCTTGGATCTTGGATTTTGAAAATCTTCTCTTTGAAAAATAGGAAAAGCCGAGAGCAAATGTTCTTGGTGAAGAGAATACAAATTTTTTTTTTGTTTTGATGAAATGATTTGCTTTGGCTTGGTGGATGTAGTTTTGTTTTTGTTTTAGTTAATTACCTTATTAACCTTGTCTTTGTGTGGTTATAAACCAACCACATCTCCTTCTCCTTATGTCATGCTTATGTCATCATGTGATGTCATCCTCCCCTTTTTGTCCTCTTCTTATTGGTTGGGTGACATCATCCCCTATAATCTCTTTGATTAACTTCCTAATTGTTTGCCTAATGACCGCTGATCTGTTATACGGTTCGCTTAACTTTCGTTTTCGTTTATCGAGGGATCATAACCGGGATCTTATTACTTAGGTTTCCTTAACCTTTCTCAATATATTATATTCCTTTTATGACCCTCTCTTATAATCCTTTAATTTAAATCATTTTCATCCTTTTACCTTATACTCAATTCCTTCCGTATCTAGTGGATTTTCGGGAAAAATCAAAGTGTTCGGAATTGGATTATGACGATCTTTACATTCACTTATATACCCTATAGAGTACCAATAAAATCTCAGAATATCCATAACAGAACCCCTACATAGTGTGGCATGAACAGTTTTCTTATTCAGCAATATCAGCAAAAACACTATTCATAAGGGTTACAAAGAGTTCAAAATTTTGGGGTTATTACAGTCTCCCCTCCTTAAAAGGATTCCGTCCCGGAATTAGATAGAAAACAAATGGGGGTACCTTTCTAGCATTGCACTTTCTAACTCTCAAGTAAATTTTCCCACATTGTGGTTCTACCATCAAACTCTGACTAGTTTGATAACCCTTCTCCCAAGCACTTGTTCCTTTTCAATCTATAACCCTTCCTGGTTGCTCCATATAGGTTACGTCTGGTTGCATGCCTATGTGCTCATATGCCCCTATTTATCTGGCATCCGAATTATACTTCCTTAACATTGATACGTGGAACACGTTATGACTTGCTACATGTTCGGGGGTAGGGCTAGCTCATATGCTAACTTCCCAAAACGTCTTAATATATCCAAGGGTCCAACAAATCGTAGACTTAGCTTTCCTTTCTTTCCGAACCTCATCAATCCTTTCCAAGGGATACCTATAACATAACTAGGTCCCCTATTTCATACTCTTTGTCCTTTTGAGTCAAATCAGCATACCTCTTATGTCCATCTTGGGTTACTACCAGCTGTCCTCTGATTAGATCTATTATATCCCTGGTCCTTTGGACTACTGCGGGTCCGAGCATCTTGCGCTCTACAACTTCATCCTAACATAAGGGAGATCGACATTGTCTTCCCTCAAGGATCTCATAAGGCGATACCTCGATACTGACATACGATCGATTATCGTGAGATAACTTAATCCGCGTTAAGTGATCATTCCAAATTCTTTCAAGTCTATTGCACCGGCTCTCATCATAGTTTCTAGCATTATAGCTTTTGCTTCTCACTACCCATTCTTTTCCAGTTCGTAATCGCTACTACCTTCCGTTCCTAATATTATGCTGGTTATACTTTTGCTCGTTAGCGTTCTATAACCTTTTAATAACCTCGTCAACCTTAGTATCACGAATGTGTTTCCATTCCGAATACCACCACAACTTTACTACTCCTTTTTCAGCTGCTTCTATCTTTGAAAGCTTGATCCATCATATAGAAGTAAAAGAATTCATTGAGAGATCACTATGATCATGAACACTTGTTATATCACATAGTTAGTACAGAAGGTGGCCAGCCTTTAGTACTTGACAAGCAATTAAATAATAGCTGGTATCCTACTCGGCTTCTATCACACAGATAGATAGTCATTCGGCAATACCTCCCCTTCTGGAAGGATTGTTCTTCTCAGTTTATATGAAATGAAAAGAAGAGAAAAGAACGAATTGAAGAGAATTGTATATTTGAAAAAAAAATATACTGCCACAAAATATCTGGCTTGGAACCTACCTCTGAACTATAGAGGTTTGTCATAGGAGAACAAAATATATATGTATACATATCAACATCAAGTATTATAGCATCGTATTTCACATGCCTAAATATTTTTGCTATTCCATCCATCATTCTATGGACCCATGCTCTTCCTCGAGCTTATACACAATTACCTTTGAAACTCCCTCGATATCGAAAATCGAATCTGGGATCTCATTCTAGACATCATCGTTACTAGAATCCTATGCTTGCACCGCAACCTTCCTCATATAGTAATACGACTCTCTTTTCATAAGAGGGAATAAATATTCAATAGGTAGATACTCTACTTAATTAGTCTATCAATGATAACTTATACACTACCACGACCCGATTAGTGGTACTCAATCTCAACATCCATTCCAATACAACTCTCACGGTTGTAATCAGCTCATTAATCGCAGAATCATTGCTGCATTACTATGGTCCACTACTGACCTACTGTCGTCATTCACGTTCCATGAAATCTTAATATCTAACCATACGGAGTCCATACATGGCGTATCAAATCCTTCTAAGGAGGTAACATAATCACCCTTCATGATTCATGAAGAACACTCCTGATCCTGACATACATACATGACATGAAGCAGATAAAATTGCAGAAGAGTTTCAATCAAAGCAACGATAGTAGGTTAATACCATTCTTAATCGTATGCCTTAAATAGAAGACTTAACTCAAGGGTCCGTCTAGTCCTTTTTGAAACATGGTCTTGTCTTATATCAAGATAGTATCTTCTGAGATAGATAGCCCGCTCATGGCGATTACACGAATTAAACCTTTACCAACTACTATTACGGTTGGGTATTGCACAGTCATCAGAAGGAATGTCAATCTTCCAAACCATAATACAACCTGCATAGCTTTAACCATCATCACTGTATTCCTTTGGCACAAGCGCCTATAATTATCCTCTTACCTTTAAAGTGTCGGCCACCTCTTTGGCCTTTCCTGATAGTAAAATTTCCTTACAGTCAATGTCATTTTAACCACCTCCAAATAAATTTTCTACCTTATTTCAATCACAGCTTATGTGAAGATGTTTTCCTTAAAATCTGATGAGTAAAAAAAAAAAATTACCATTTTTCCATAAGTTATTGCCTCAGTCTTTAGAGGTTAATCACTGTCACGACTGACTCTCAATCATAATTAGAACATCTTTTTATCTTAAGTCCTAATTGCCCTGAACAACTTCGACCATTACTGGTTCGATCCATACCTTCTCGTGGTTTAACACGTGCCCCACTTGGCATCATTATAATTACGTCATATTTCCTTTATCAACATTTCTATTTTTGAGAATTTTGAATATTACCTTTCTCCTTGTAAAACCTCTAAGGTTATCCTTGAATCGTTCCTCCTGTATTCCCTAGATACAGGGCATATCAAGATACCATTTATTAATACCAGAATCATTGTCTATATACTTCTGAAAATTTCTCCACTGATTCTTACAGGTTGTTATTACCTTAATCCTTTCCAATTCATACTGTCAAAACTCATACTATCTCTATTAAGGGTGAAGTGCCAACCTTTATGCATTCCCCTAGGATTCATTTTAAGTTACCGATGTTCTATCTTTAATTCCACCTTTAAAAAGATACATGCATCCTTTCATGGATAATCAAGTCATATATCCCTGATAAGGGTGCCTTATTCAATCCTTCCCGCCTCGATAGTATATGCCTAATTGCACAATAACATCTGTATTCAAAATGAGGTCAATCAATTATAGCCTTCAGAAGATAACAACGGTTATCTGCTTTTCTTTCCCAATTTGGTAATGACAACAGGGATGTTCTGGAAGATATTGGTCGTGTTCAACGTGAACTTCTTCTTAATAATTCCTCATTTACTTTTGTTGTTTATCTTAACAGTCTTCTCAATGTTGGGATATCTTTCATACCGGGCGTCTCCCTTTCTGGGTATCATGCCACCAGTCTTACACTTCACATTCTTGAAGGTCACTTCCTTCATCCAATTTTCCTAATTTCTTACTTTCTTGTCTCCTCAGTCTATCCGTGTCTCATTATTTATCCTTCGAACTATCTCAAGGTTTCCTCGAATCCTCCCAACTTACAGGGGATAAAATATATGTATCTCTTATGCCTTCAACCATCAACTTTAACTTATGGTGAATCACCCTTATCCTGACGAATACATACTTTTCTATTTCTATTGCTACGAGTCTTTAGGGTTTCCTCATACCCAACTCCCTTATCATTCCTCAAACTCTATTGCCTTTATATTCCTTTCCACTTCAGTTTCTTTTTATTTTCCTTTCTCTTCTCATTATTTCATGAACCAACCCAACATAAGCATTGATTTCAAACATCCCGTCATTCTGGATTCGTGTCCTCAAAACGAATCTTGACAACTTTTACAACTTAGATTCATAATTCATCATACTCATCCGCTTTTATTCTAGCACCAAAGCTTTTACACTATCTCCTTATCTTTGGGAATTACTTTCCCGAAAACAATTGACTGAACTTAAATCAGTTTATTATAATCTCTTGCTTCGTGCCTTCCTTGGCCTTTCACCAGCAGGTGGTCTCTCTCTTAGGAGGGTAAGTGACAAAAACAGTCTTTTGTGATTCGTCAATCATTCAGAATCTCAAATGATTCCTCTATTTCCTTTATCCAGGCTCTTGCCTCGGCTGGGTCAGCTCGTTCCTTGGAACTCTGAGAGCTTAGCGACTTAAAGGTCCTGAAAGAATTTCCCACTACATTGCTTCCCTCAAGGTGGTGGTTGGGAATAAAGTATAAGTTCTGTTTAGACAGGTCCATGAATTTCCGTATAGGAGTACCGTCGCGGGTCTCCCTATCTCGCTCGACTTCTGTTTTCTCAGTCTAAATATTTCTTCCTACTCCCCATAATTGGGGTCATCTTACATAATTTAAATCCTCATTTTCCACTTCATCATGTTATGGGTTCCTTTGATCTTGATGGCGACCTCCCTGACTATCACGTTCAGGGTTTGCTCTAAATCTTATTCCTCAAACTAGCTTTTCGGTACCGGCTCCGGTTACCTTCACTTCTATTTCCATTTCTCAAAATCTCTTATAAACTCTCCCAAAGACATTATTATCTTGAGTCTCTCCTTTTTACTAAGGGCATCAGCCACCACATTGGCTTTCCCCGAATGATAAAGAATCTCCCACTCATAATTCTTGATTAGCTCTAACCGCCTCCTCTGGCATATGTTGAGCTCTTTCTACGGGAAAATGTACTAGAGTACTTATGGCTTAGGTAAATCTCGCACTTCTCTCCATACAAGTAGTGCCTCCAATATTTAGGGCAAAACTATTGCCATGAGCCTAAGCTCATGGGTGGGGATATCGAATTTTATATTCCCTTAATTGTCTTGACGCGTACGCGATTACCTTGTTGTGCTGTATAAGAAGCACCCTAATTCCTTATGCGAAGCGTCACTACAAATCACAAAATCTCCTTTTTCCATTTGGCAATGCCAACATAGGGGCCATCACCAATCTTTGCTTCAGTTCTTGAAAGCTATTCTCGCGTTTCTTTGTCCATTCAAACTTCTCAGCCTTACGAGTAAGCCGCGTTAAAGGGGCTACTATCTTTACAAACTTGAACGAACCTCCGGTAGTGACCGGCCAATCCTACCTCTGGTAGTCGACCTAACCATGGTCATCAATTCCTCAATGGTCCTTTATTCATTCTTGTTAGGATCCTCCACGAGATCCTCCTTAGCAACAATCCCATCTAGGACAACATCCTCAACCACTACATCCTCAATATCAACATCATCCCGTCCTGCATTAGGACGCTCTATCGGATCCACAATCCGATCTCCAATTAGTAATAAAATATCATCGCGCTGTTACTCCTCAACCTCAGGGTTCGGAGTTCCGCTACCATATACGATAACGAACTACGCTTCTATCACGATATTTTTAAGGGTTCTCATAAGGGTTTTAACTGTCAGTACTACGTTAGGTAGCCCGACTATGAACTTGGCAAGAGTTCTTATTATCTTAGTTATTATCTTAACGTCACATCATCTCTGAGGTTTATAACGATTAGCTCTGATACCATTTTTGTAACACCCCCAAATCCGGGGTCGGGGATCCGGGTTGTCATGAGTTCCATTTCCCTTAATAACACCCAATCTTAATAAATAATCAACTACTCTGTACTGTGACCCCACAATAAACACACACACCACAAGTTATAGTCTCAGAGATGAATATCCAAAAATAATCACAAGTCGTTTTATTCCACAAATATATGCCAATACACCTTAAAAGGGTTTCTGAATAAATTTACATTTCTTTGCCATTATTACAATTCATAAATATACATAAATCTGGTACATCAAAAGTTAAAGCCTAGCCTATTGGTATTTCCTACCTTAGCTACAGCGACATCAACGCCTATAGGAAACTGTGGAACGTTTCCTATCCGCTCGCGAATTGGGAGCTTGGTCCTGTTCATCTTTTCTATCTGTTGTTGTGTGATGAAAGAAGAAAGCAAGGGTGAGCAGCAAGCCCACCAAAATAATATGTATAATGATTTACAGTATATGAGCCTTCTCATAGTACTCATGAAAGTCTTGGTCAAAAGAAATGAACCAAGTTTGATACCTTAATGCGATGAAGTCGCAAAATATTCAGTATATATACATAGATACTTTTCAAAATCTTGGAAGTCCTCTTCCATGCATAATATACACAGAGTTCCAGTTTATACTGTATAAAACTATCGGTACAAGGTGATCTCATATATCTAACCTTGTCTCAACGTTTTTCTGAAAATCTTTGACATGCATAAGATAATCATTTACTAGATATAAGTTTAAAAGATGAAGTTACAAGATACTCCAATATACTTATATCTTTTCCAAATACTACTTGAATTACCACCGTTCAAGTTATAATTAGTTCAAAAGTTCATCACATAGATGAGACTACAAGATAATACTTGAATAGATTCAATCTTTAAAATATCATCAAAATAAAATGAAGTTATGAGATACTTCATTTGATGCACACATCAATTTGAAAACTTGACCCTGCCAACACTCAACAATCGCCCAACCGTAGCCTTTCTATCGAGTGCTCTGGGTAGTGTTGCAGAAATATCCAATTGGATGATGAACTCATTACGGGAGTTTGCCGCGCCAGGAAGACCACTTACGATGATCAGTCGTAGTAGTACAACCCCACCATTTTCTACATGTAGAGGAGAACCTGTCGGATTTACTTGTCAACCGAACACTGAACTCCTAAGGAATGGACCGCCTTAGCGGAACTTCTAGGTCATTATGGGCCAATATAATAAGGCTGGGCCGGCGCCACTCGACCACTTACGCCACTCCTAGTTCAGATGAAATTCATGACTCTGAAACGTAAAGCTCGTCCCCCCTTTCCCCAAGTAGAAACTTATTGATACGGCTCCACCAAGAAGTCGTACCTAGTTGGAAAGGAAAACTCACCGATATTTCCCAGGCGATGCCTGTTAATGGATTAACTTGTTCCAAGAATTTTACTTCCCGAGTGTTGGGTAAGTAATCAAAATTCTTTTATCAAGACAGCAACCTTGTTGCGAATATAAAACACACCACAGAGCCGGATCCCTCAGGTTTTGAGCGAGTATTTAAATCCCCTTCGAAAGGAGGATCTTAAATATAAAAATGAGTTTTGGGATCCGCTCTAACTTTTAAAAATCATTTTGAAGACTCGCAAAACATTTTTGAGAATGTTCGGAGTGATGCTGATTTAACAAAATAAATCAGTCCCAATATATTAGAAAATATCTGAATATTATTATTTAAATAATATTCCCATAAAGAATAATCTTTATAAAAATAATTGAAGTAGAAGTTTTAAAACTTATACTTGAAATAAATATTAAATAACCAAAGATATACTTATA
Source organism: Apium graveolens (assembly GCF_009905375.1). Classification (NCBI taxonomy): domain Eukaryota; kingdom Viridiplantae; phylum Streptophyta; class Magnoliopsida; order Apiales; family Apiaceae; genus Apium; species Apium graveolens. The sequence goes on from NC_133654.1 coordinate 215,896,888, forward strand.
CGAAAGTAATATCTTTATTTAAATAATCAAAAGTAAGTTTGATTATCGAACATTATTCTTTAATAAAATGAAGAATATTATTAAATAATAAGCGGAGTCATAATACCTCGAATGAATATTATAAATAATATTCATTAAATAAAATAAAGGAGTCATACATCCTCAAATGAATATCCAATTAATAATCATTAAATAATATAAACTGAGTCATAAGTCCTCGGATGAATATTTAAAATAATATTCAATAATAAAATAAAGGAGTCATAAGTCCTCGGATGAATATTCAATATAATATTCAATAATAAAATAAAGGAGTCATAAGTCCTCGGATGAATATTCAAAATAATATTCAATAATAAAATAAAGGGAGTCATAAATCCTCGGATGAATATTCAAAATAATATTCATTAAATAAAATAAAGATAAAGTTATCGAATAAACCTTATTCGATTAATAGTTTTGAAAACTATAACCATATATATATATAAATATATATATTATTCTCGGGAACATCGACTCCCGGTTTAGAAATATGTTCACCTTTTATCCCCTATACTAAGGGTAAACTCGAATACCGCTTATCTCTAGCATAGGTATTATGCAACTACAAGCGTTTGAACCAACAGATATATAAATCAAGAATATGAAATAGGCATGCATATATACCATATCACATGCTACAATATATCGCAAGAGTTTGCTAATAACAAATATGCATTTATCGTAAGATCATGCATATACACATATACATCACAACAACAGTTATACGGGTAGAAAACTTGCCTGAGCGACTAGGGGTTACAATGGCTCGGGACGAGTCTGGTAACCTATAAATAACAAGTAAGTTGGAATTAAACCAAAGTCACTTGTAAATCTATACTTTAACCAAATTAGACTCTAACGCTCATTTTGCGCTTACTGATTCTCTTAAGTCACTCGAGTACCCTCGGCTCCACCATTTTTAATAAATTACCCATTACGAGTTTTAAGGCGATTCTTTCACAAGTGTCTTACCAACTACCTATTACACCTTACATAAATGTTTCATACTTCAATTAGTCCTTTAAGGTCTTTAACCTATGTTTCAAGGTAAGGCGAGGGGTAATGTTTCGTTCGCGAAACATCGTGACTTAAAACGGCCGTTTCTCCTAAACCGTTCATCGGAATCAAACGAACCACATATCAAAACGAAGCTCGTAACATGAACTATCTAAACATGGCAATGGTCAAAACCTAGCAGAGAGTTCTCGGGTCCTAATGTTATGTACAAAAGCAGTCTAAAGTAAATCGGACATTACGACGACTATGTTTACGCGATTTCCCAATTTTATACCATTCCAATTCAATCATCAAACAACCCCAATCCATTCATACAATCAAAGTCCATCCATATCACATTACAACAGCCCCAATCAACTCATTATTAACACTTATACTAGTTCCTAAAACTTGAATTTAAACTATACTAAATCCTTTAACTAAACCATAAGATCTCAATATTTCATTCACCACCATTCCAACCCAACTCTAAACCAACCATCATTAAGCTACTCTATTATCATAACAACCAAAATCATCCTAATATACCAAGTAAAGCTAGGGTTTGGAGATGATATACCTTCCTTGAAGTGGTGTGAGTAGCTAGGAAGCCTTAGGAAGCCTTGAGGAGTCTTAGGGATGCTTGGATCTTAAAGGAAAAACAAGAAAAATCAAGTTAAAAACCTTGAAATCACTATTCATTGTCTTCCTCATTGATTTCTTGGAGAAGATTGAGAATGAATTAGAGGCTTAAACTCATAAGATAGCCATAACTATGCATAAGGAATACTAGAGAATTATCTTACCAATTTAGGAAGCTTGGATCTTGGATTTTGAAAATCTTCTCTTTGAAAAATAGGAAAAGCCGAGAGCAAATGTTCTTGGTGAAGAGAATACAATTTTTTTTTGTTTTGATGAAATGATTTGCTTTGGCTTGGTGGATGTAGCTTTGTTTTTGTTTTAGTTAATTACCTTATTAACCTTGTCCTGTGGTTATAAACCAACCACATCTCCTTCTCCTTATGTCATGCTTATGTCATCATGTGATGTCATCCTCCCCTCTTTGTCCTCTTCTTATTGGTTGGGTGACATCATCCCCTCTAATCTCTTTGATTAACTTCCTAATTGTTTGCCTAATGACCGCTGATCTGTTATACGGTTCCCTTAACTTTCGTTTTCGTTTATCGTTTTGAGGGATCATAACCGAGATCTTATTACTTAGGTTCCCTTAACCTTTCTCAATATATTATATTCCTTTTATGACCCTCTCTTATAATCCTTTAATTTAAATCCTTTTCATCCTGTTACCTTATACTCAATTCCTTCCGTATCTAGTGGATTTTCGGGAAAAATCAAAGTGTTCGGAATTGGATTCTGACGATCTTTAAATACACTTATATACCCTATAGAGTACCAATAAAATCTCAGAATATCCATAACAGAACCCCTATATAGTGTGGCATGAACAGTATTCTTATTCAGCAATATCAGCAAAAACACTATTCATAAGGGTTACAAAGAGTTCAAAATTTTGGGGTTATTACAATCTCCACCAAGATTATTTTGAGTTTAAGGGAGTTAGTTCAGTAGATCACCATGTTTAAGTCTTGGGTTGGGTATTGGGTTGTTGGTGGTTGAGTTTGTCAAGTCAAAACCTTGGAGGAAGGAGAGTTATAGTTTCTGCAGAAAATCAGTTTAGTACCCTGAGGTTTAGAGTGAGTTTTGACCATGTCATTGATGTTCAATTTGAGGCCCAAGCCACCAGAAGTTAGTATTGGGAGTATATAAAAGGTTTTAGGTGTTGGTTGGAGGTTTGCATGTCATTTGGTTAGGTGCACAAGTAGAATAACAAAATCTGTCCAACAGGGGACAGTTTTGTTGCAACTCAGAAATAGGGAGATTTGACCATGTCATGGGTAGGCCCTCATTAGGCCCTTTTGGACCTTAGTTAGAGGGAGTGTCAGAGAAGTTTTTCCAACCATAGTTCATAGGATATGAGTTAGAACCATGTGTCACAAGTTAATTCAAGTTAGGGTGTTTTCTGCCCAGGAAAACAGGGGAACCATGGACTTTGAGCTTAGGCCCAAGAAGGCCCAAGCCAGACCCTTGAGACACATCAAGTTTGGGAGATGCCTTTAGATCAGGAGAGTCTTGTGTAAAAGTTTTGAAGGAAAACTTGTAGTTTAAGAGTGTCTAATGCACTCAAGAAACCATAGTTGTCATTCTGAAATTTGCACCAGTGAGCACTTTCACTCATCACATAGTTTTAGAACACTTAGGAGTGAGGTCTTGATTAACCACCATAGTTGTAAGATAGTATAAGGTCAGTAGAATAAAAGGCATAAGTGAGGGTCAATAGGTCTTGGATAGTTTAGTTAAGGCACATCGAGTTAGGAAGCCAAATTTAGAAGACTTTGTCTAGTTTAGCGACCAAGTGACTTAAGTTGGGGGATCGAGATCATCCAAGCCTAGTGTTGCATTATGGTGTATATGGTGTTATTTGGTATTAATATATGATATGTGATTATGTGGCTATGTGTGTGCAATTATAAATTAAAGGTGAATATAAATTAAGTGCATATAGGCCTAAGTGCCATCCGTGTTTAAATTCGGGTTGTAAATAGGTTAAGTTGGTGAGAGTATATTATAATGAGGATTATTATTATTTATGTAGGATCTCGAGACGAGGGAAAACTTGCCATAAAGGTCGAGTGAAGCTCCAGTTGTTGCTCCTACCAGTCAGACCAGACCAGCCTTTCTTAAGGCAAGTGATTCAACTTGTCCTTCATATTTACTGCTAATAGTTCATACATTGCTGCAACTATCCTGTGTCATTTGATATATTAAATCAAGCGTATCTTATGTTTATCTTTGAATTATATAAAAATGCCATGAACCCTCGAGTACGTATTGCAAAGTGGTCTTATCATGATAGTATATTAAAGTAATTTGAATTCCATAATAAAAGAAAGGGTAGTTGCAACTCTTGGTTGATTCTCTTGATTAACATGTTGATGATTCCTAAGTATTGATATCTCATCTTGGTACTTGAACCCCTATAGAACATTACCTTGAACCCTAAAATCCAGATACTTATCAAAGTGATTCCTCATTGATTGATACTCCTCTTTCTTATCCTGAAGTTTGACAATTCTGATATATCCTGAGTTAAAGATCATTTCTGCATACCTTAACACCCTTAGTATTCATGAAGCTTATCTTCTTGATGATCCAGCACTTGAACCTTGATGAGAAACCATTGCTTTAAGCCCAATTTGGCATTACCCTTTATAATATCTAATAGCCTCACTAAATCCCCTTGTCTAATCTTTGATATATGAAAACCATTCAGTTACTTTAATAAAGTATAGTTTTGTGAATCATGGCCCTGAGATTTAGTACCATATTTCCCGTGTTTCGAGTTGATCTATAATCCCTTGATAAAAAAGAAAAAAATGTTTACTGTAAAAGAGATTTTGTTATAAATCGGCATCAGTTTTTGAAATAAATAAAATGTGGGTTTTCAGTCCCAAAGGGGGATAAATGTTTTCTTTGAATAGTGGATCTGGACTGAGACACGAGTCCTTTCCACACTTATATTAGGCTTAAAAGTTGCCTAGGGATTCCCATTAATGTTTTAGAACCCAGCGAGGTTCGGGATTACTTCGCGGCTGATCACCGGCTGTAATCCGTAGCGTCATAAAATGATTTTGATTAAGATATGATTTTGAAATTATTTTGATACAAACAGAATGATGCCATCACCCAAATTTTTACCTCTCGTTATCACTGGTTATGTCTTCCCATTGACATTCTTTAATATATATCTCGATTTATGATTTGTATCATATTGTTTAGCACTTGTTGAGCATTTGGCTCACTCCTTGCTTTACCCTGATATTACAGCTAGCAGCTATGGTTAGATTCAAGCAGACTGCCCGTAAGACCTGTGATGCTGATGCTTATGTTCGAGCTCAGGTAGAATAAGTGATAGTAGTTTGTGTGAGGACTCGGTATTTAAAATCAGTTGTAATAGATGGTAGTGTTGGGCTGTTCCAAACCCTAAACTGTAAGATCTTGGATTTGGGTATGTTTATTTATTTGTTGGGATAGTTATATTTAATTTGCTGTTTAAGTTGGGGTGTGACAGGTTTTGGTATCAGAGCTACGGTTTAGAGTCCCTGGACAGCCCAAATAGGTTAAAGGGTATATGTGTAGGTTATAGATAATATGCAAGAGAGTAGGTTAAGTAAGCTTATTATTAATAGTCCTCTTATTGGTTGTCAGCATAGGGCGCATTCCTCGTCATCCTCTGGTTCGGACGACACTATTGCTTTCACCGTGTATGCTGAGTTGAGGCGCGAGTTTGATATGCTTCAGGGAAAGTACGACCGATTGATAGACCGACTGAAGAACGTGTACCCGGACAGCCGAATCTACGAAGGGAAGCCCAAGGAGCAGATGACTGCGAGACTTGAGACCTTGGTTCAGTAAGTCAACACTAAGCTTGAGGAGATGCCAGCGCACCGGGACCGTACCAGCCAGTATGTCATTCAGATGGTGGCGGATGAGCTCCAAAGTATTGTGAAGACGCTTCTAGAGGAAAAGACTACCAAGCCCCGTTCAGATGGAGTGGAGCCTTAGTTCTTTCCATTTACCTTTCATGTTGTTGTACTATCAGACTCCGTAGAATTTCCCAGTTGTTTCCGTTATTTCCTTTAAATAAGCATGTTGATCCTAGAATCAGACTTTGTTCTAATCCCATGTATTGTGACCTTTAAATTTCAATAATTATGCTCTAGTGTTCCAGTTGCTCTCAACTGTTATTATACGCTTTTATATGCATCATCATATCTGCTTAATTTGAAACCTGACCTCACATGTAAATAAGAATGCCATGCGATACCCTCGAATTGTTTTATTATTCGTATCTGTTTTGACATAACTCTTATTTCAGGATCATGCCTCCCAAAAAGAAGAACCCAACAACCACATCCACCACAGACCCAAATATTCTTCGACTACTGGAAACTTTGCAACAGCAAACCAATGCTATAGCCCAACAACAACTAACTCTTCAACACCGAATTGAAAACCAAGATAATCGTGAACCACACCAACCACCTGAACCACCAGTACCACCTAGACAAATTGTCACTTTCAAGGCTTTTCAGAATGTGAATCCACCTGCATTTCATGATACCACTGATCCAGTAATAGCTAACACATGGATCAAGGAGATGGAAAGGGCTTTTGAGTTGGTACAGTTAGGAGACGATCAGAAGACGCCGTATGCTACTTACTTCTTGAAGGGCGAAGTCATCTATTGGTGGGAATCAGTAAAAGCTATGGAAGCAACTCAACAGGTTTCTTGGGAGAGATTTAAGAAGTTATTTCTGGACAAGTATTGCCCTAAGTACATGCAGAATCAGATGGAGCTTAAAGTTTTGGAGCTGAATCAAGGGAACATGACTGTACTGGAGTATGAGAAGAAGTTCACTGAGTTGTCAAGGTTTGTGACAAAGTATACCAGCACCGAGGAGGAAAAAGCGAAGAAATTTCAGCAAGGATTGGAGCCTTGGATCAGAGATAGAGTGGCTATGTTTGAGCTTGAAACTTATGTGGGAGTAGTACAGAAAGCTGCTCTGATTGAAAATAATGGGACACATTCAAGGAAGGAAAGGGATAACAAGAAGAGGAAGGTTCCATTTTATGGAGAAAAGTCTGAAGCGGGAAGTTCACAAGATCGGAATGTAAAGAGGATCGGATTCCATAAGGGCGGAAATTTTCAAAAGAAGGGAAATTTGGGAAAAAGGCAAGAATCAAAGGGGAACATCCAGGCAAGCCAAGGGCAAGTTGGAGAAAACAGGTTCTAGAGACCCGAATGCCAGCACTGTGGAAGAAGGCACCCCAGAGTGTGCAATAAGTTGAGCATGACATGCTATAGGTGCAATCAAAAGGGACATTTGGCGAATGAGTGCAAGATGCCGAAGCCAGGAGTTACGTGCTACAAGTGTGGGAAGACTGGACACATGGCTAGGGAGTGTAAGGCAATCGGGCCAGTCAAAGCTCTAATGAACGTGGCAAGTACCAGTGCGAGCATGCCAGCTGAGGTATTGGCATTACCTCCACCACCTACACCAACCCCGCAAGCCACAGCAAGGACATTTGATCTGAAGATGAAGGATGCTGTTCAGAATTCTGAGGTGATAGCAGGTACATTTTTACTCAATAATGTCAAAGCTAAAGTATTGATTGATTCGGGAGCAACAAGATCTTTCATATCAGAATCTTTTGTTGATAAGCTTAAATGTGATAAAATGATTATGAGTGAGGTAGTAAATGTGGTAATTGCGAACCAAGAGAAGATTCATGTGAATCAATTATGTCCGAAGTGTGAGATTGATATTTCGGGGTATAAGTTCTCAGCCGACTTGATACTCTTCAAGTTGGGAGAGTTTGATATAATTTTAGGCATGGATTGGTTAGGAGAAAATAACGCTCAGATTAATTGTAAGACCAAGAAAGTGTATTTAAAGGCGAAGAGTGGAGAGAAGGTAGTATTTAAGGGGCAGAGGAAAGAACAACTATTTCTCACAATCGTTCAGGCTAAGAAGCTAATTAGAAAAGGTTGTGAGTCGTTCCTAGCGTATGTAGTGGATTCAGAAAAGGGCAACCCCAACATAGAAGATATCCCTGTAGTTAACGAGTTCCCAGATGTGTTTCCCGACGAACTACCAGGCTTACCACCAGATCGATAAATCGAGTTCGAGATCAACCTTGCTCCAGGCACGGAACCAGTTTCAAAGGCCCCATATAGGATGGCACCAGCAGAAATGAAAGAGTTGGCGAGCCAGCTACAAGAATTGTTAGATAAAGGAGTAATACGACCAAGTACGTCACCATGGGGAGCACCCGTTCTGTTTGTCAAGAAGAAAGATGGGAGTATGCGACTATGCATAGATTATCGAGAGTTGAATAAGGTAACGATCAAGAACCGCTACCCGCTGCCAAGAATAGATGACCTTTTTGATCAGCTGAAGGGAGCAAAGTGCTTTTCAAAGATTGACTTGAGATCAGGATACCATCAATTAAAGATCAAAGAAGAAGATATTCCCAAGACAGCATTTAGGACCAGATATGGGCATTATGAATTTCTAGTAATGTCATTTGGATTGACCAACGCCCCGGCCACATTTATGGATCTGATGAATCGAGTATTTAAGAAGTATTTAGACAAGTTTGTCGTGGTATTCATTGATGACATCCTTATTTATTCTAAGTCGGAAGAAGAGCATAAACAGCACCTCTGGATAGCATTGGAGATACTCCGTCAAGAGAAGTTGTACGCCAAGTTTACCAAATGTGAGTTTTGGTTAAAGGAAGTTCAATTTTTGGGGCATGTCATTGGAAATGAAGGAGTTAAAGTGGATCCGGAAAAGATTGAGGCAGTTATGAGCTGGGAGAGGCCAAAGACTCCTACGGAAGTGCGAAGTTTTCTAGGGTTGGCAGGATACTAAAGAAGGTTCGTCAAGGATTTTTCGAAAGTCGCCACGCCATTGACCAAGTTAACCAGAAAAAATCAAAAGTTTGAATGGAGTGCGGAATGTGAGGATAGCTTTCAAGAGTTGAAGCAGAGATTGGTAACAGCTCCGGTGTTAGTACTTCCAGATGATCAAGGAAACTTTGTGATATTCAGCGATGTTTCACATAAGGGATTGGGTTGTGTGTTAATGCAACACAGTAAGGTGATCGCGTATGCGTCAAGATAGTTGAAACCGCATGAGTTGAAGTACCTGACGCATGACTTGGAACTAGCAGCCATAGTGTTCACACTAAAGATTTGGAGACATTACCTCTACGGAGAAAAGTGTGAAATCTACACGGATCACAAGAGTTTAAAGTACATTTTCACTCAGAAGGAGCTCAACATGAGGCAGAGGAGATGGCTGGAATTGATCAAGGACTATGACTGTTCGATAAATTACCATCCTGGAAAGGCGAATGTTGTGGCCGATGCTCTAAGTAGGAAGGAGAGACTGAATATGATGACAACATTAAATGAATTATCTGAAGAAATTGAGAGATTTGAACTGGAACTTTGTGATTGTGGAAAAGTTGAAGAAGTTTGTCATGCAATAACTTTTCAGCCAACACTAGTGGAAAAGATAAAGAAATGTCAAGAAGAAGTAATGGAGAAAGAGAAGAATCAGTTATCTGGAGAGGAGATTAATACTCAAAGGGATGAGCAAGGGATACTAAGGTTTTCTTCCAGAATATGGATTCCTCATGTACCTGAAATAAAGAATGAGATCCTACACGAAGCCCACAATTCGAAATTTTCAATCCACCCGGGAAGTACCAAGATGTATCGGGACTTAAAGAGAAACTTTTGGTGGCCAAATATGAAGCGAGATGTAGCGGAATGGGTTGCGAAGTGTTATGCTTGTCAGAAAGTGAAGGCAGAACATCAACGACCAAGCGGATTAATTCAGCCCCTAAAGATTCCAGAATGGAAATGGGAAAATATTGCTATGGACTTTATAGTAGGACAATCTGATAGTCATACCGATTGTCATACCAGTATAAAATAAAAACAAATATAAATTTTATTACTGGCATGAAAATTAATAGTCATACCGATTGTCTTGCCAGTTATAAAATTAAATTGAATTAAAATTAAACACATATATGTACCAGAATGATTTTCAGCAAGACAATTTCAATTGTCTTGCCGATTGTCATTCTAGTATAAATTAAACTTATGCGCAGACATAATACTGGAGTGACTTTCAGCAAGACAATTGATTGTCTTGCCGATTATCATTGCAGATAATATTTACAAAATTAAAATATTTCAGAGATAATTATATTTTCAGTCCAAAAATAGATTTCTTTTGAATTTTAGCAAATAAAATTCATAGAAAAATATTTTTAGAGAAAATAAGATATTCTGAGACATTAAAATTAACAAGTTGAATAAATAAATAAGATAAGATAATAAAAATTACATAGAAATAAGCAAGAAAATATGGAAAATATGATAAAATAAATTTGCAAATGAATTTTTCATTTATGAAAAATTCATTTGTAAATTCACTCAAGAACAGATTTCAGATATTCACAAGTTTAATCACTAAAGCTATTCAACATACCCAATTTACCAACTAATTTGGTAAATATGGATTCATCAAGAGGTTTAGTGAAAATATCTGCTATTTGTTCTTCTGTTGGAACAAAAAATAGTTCAACAGTACCATTCATGACGTGCTCTCTAATAAAATGATACCTGATGTCAATGTGTTTGGTCCTTGTATGCTGCACAGGGTTGTTGGTGATGGCTATTGCACTTGTATTGTCACATAGAATAGGTATTTTGTTCAATACGGAGCCATAGTCCCGTAGTTGATTTCTAATCCACAAGATCTGAGCACAGCAGCTTCCAGCAGCAATATATTCAGCCTCGGCCGTTGAATTTGAAACTGTTTGCTGTTTCTTGCTGTACCATGAGACTAGTCTGCTACCTAGGAATTGACAACTCCCTGAGGTGCTTTTTCTATTAACAACACTTCCTGCGTAATCTGAATCTGTATATCCAACAAGGTTAAAACTAGATTCTTTAGGGTACCAAATACCTAGATTTGGTGTTCCCTTAAGATATCTCAAGATTCGTTTAACAGCAACGAGATGAATATCTCTAGGATCCGCTTGGAACCTTGCATATAAGCATGTAGCATACATAATATCTGGTCTACTAGCAGTAAGATAGAGTAACGAGCCAATCATACCTCTGTAGCTTGTGACATCTACCTTAATGGAGTTTTCACATGGTCCAAGCTTGACAGTTGTAGTTGACGGAGTCCTTGCTGATGCAGAATCCTCTAGATTGTACTTTTTCAGGAGTTCCTTGAGATACTTGGATTGACAAATAAAAGTTCCATATAACCTTTGATTTACTTGTAATCCAAGAAAGAACTTCAGCTCTCCCATCATGCTCATTTCAAATTTGCTATGCATTAACTTAGCAAATCGCTTACAGAGATTATCATTAGTAGACCCAAATATTATATCATCCACATAGACTTGGACTAATATAGTATCATTCTTATGCTTTTTAGAAAAAAGAGTTTTGTCTATGACACCTCTAATAAAGCTATTTTCAATAAGAAATTCAGAGAGAGTGTCATACCATTTTCTCGGAGACTGTTTGAGTCCATAGATAGCCTTGAAAAGAAAGTAGACAAAATCCAAATGATCTGGATCTTCAAAACCAGGAGGTTGCTCTACATATACCTCTTCATCCAGCTTTCCATTCAGAAAGGCACTCTTGACATCCATTTGATAAACTTTAAAGTTAGAGAATGCTGCAAATGCCAGAAATATCCTGATGGCCTCTAGTCTAGCCACTGGAGCATAGGTTTCATCATAATAAATGCCTTCAGCTTGAGAATACCCTTTAGCTACCAGTCTTGCTTTGTTTCTTGTAACCACACCATCTTCATCTAGTTTATTCCTGAATACCCACCGAGTACCAACAGCTTTCTTGTGTGTAGGTCTAGGTACCAGTTTCCAGACTTGTTGATGTTCAAACTGATTGAGTTCATCTTGCATAGCAATCACCCAATCTGGATCAGTCAGTGCTTCCTCAATCTTCTTAGGTTCCATCTCAGAAAGAAATCCTGAGAACAGACACTCATTTTGAGTAGCACGTCTAGTTCTGACTCCAACATCTGGATCACCAATAATCAACTCAAAAGGATGAGCTTTATTCCAGACAGTCTGTCTTGGAAGATTTGATCTTGATGATTCGCCTTGAAATTTATTGGGATGTTGTGTCCTACTAGTTGATCCTTCAGCATCTCCCCCTGAGTTGTTGTCATGTTGACTTGAAGATTCTCCGTCAGTAGTAGTGGTATCTCCATTGTTGCCAAAGTTTCCATCACCATTACCTTGAGTATCATCATGATTAACAGGTTCTTCACCAGCAACAACCTCAGGTTCTTGATCATGTTCTGATTCTGAATCTGACATATCATCAAACTTCAGTTTCTCAGAAGGATCTTCAGTTTGGATACTAGGGAGTTTAGTGTCATCAAATGTAACATTGACACTTTCATTTACTTTGTGTTGATCAATGATATACACCCTGTATGATCTTCTTTCATATCCAACAAAAATACCCTCATATGCCTTTGCCTCGAATTTACCACGACGATCATCTCCATCCTTGAGCACGAAGCATCTGGCACCAAATACATGAAAGTATTTGATAGAAGGTTTCTGTACATTTAAAATCTCATAAGAAGTTTTCATGAAGTCTTTGTTGATTAGAGTTTGATTCTGAGTATAACATGCAGTATTGACAGCTTCAGCCCAAAAGTACATTGGAAGACCTGATTCACTTAACATCGTCCTTGTAGCTTCAATCAATGTACGATTCTTCCTTTCTACCACTCCATTTTGCTAAGGGGTTCTAGGAGCTGAAAATTATCTGGTAATCCCTTTGTCTGTACAGAATCCATTGAGAAGTGAATTCTTGAATTATGTTCCATTATCTGACCTTATTGCTCTAACAGGGACATTAGAATTTAACTCGATCAACTTGATATGATCAATCACAACTTGTGGTGTTTTATCCTTAGAGTGAAGGAATAAAACCCACGTATACTTGGAATAGTCATCAACTATCACAAGACAGTAACACTTCTTTGACATCGAAAGAACATTAACTGGTCCAAATAAATCCATGTGCAATAATTGCAGAACACCAGTTATGGAGGATGTGTCAGTGCCTTTGTGACTTGCTTTTTTTGACTTTCCTTTCTGGAAAGCCTCACATAGTCCTTCTGGGGAGAATTCCAGCTGAGGCAGACCTCTGACCAATTCTCTTTTGACAAGAGAATCCATTGTTTTGAAATTGAGATGAGAAAGTCTCTTGTGCCATAGCCAACTCTCATCTGACGATGCCTTTGCATATAAATAATTGACTTCAGGATTGCTTCCAGAGTTCATGTCAGCTACGAACAGATTTCCTTTCCGAATTCCCATCAAGGAGGGTTTTTCATTTTTCTTGTGCAGAATCTGACACTTCAGCTTGTCGAATAAAACATTGTAGCCGTTATCACAGAACTGACTAATGCTAAGCAGATTGTGTTCAAGTCCTTGCACAACATACACATTTTCAATGATAACATTTCCAGCTAGCAAACAGCCATATCCCTCAGTTAAACCTTTGCTGTTATCTCCAAAGGTAACCACTGGGCCAGCTTTCTCAACCACATTTGATAGCAAGGCTCTATCTCCGGTCATATGTTTTGACGATCCACTGTCAAGAATCCACACTACCGGTTGTACCTGTTTAATGCCCTCTTTTCTTGACGATGAGGTGTTTGCATCACTAGCCATGAGAGCAAGATTCCCAACTTCTTCATCTTCACTGTCAGTATCATCTCAGCTTCTTCCCTTTGCCAGGTAAGCCCTTTCAGATTTACTCTTCTGATTAGAATCATAAGAGTTCTTCCTAACTTGTTTTGGCTTCCTGCATTCTGTGGAAAAGTGTCCCAACTCATTTCAGTTGAAGCATCGAATGGTGCTTCGATCAACCATCCATGTTTTGTACCCACCACTGCTGGTGTTAGAGGATGAAGATCCACCTTTCTGGAATCTGTTGTAGTTGGACTTGTACTTGAACTTGGGATTCCTCTTGAATCTGACATTGGAGAATCTCTTGACAATCAGGGCCATTGACTCATCTTCTAATTGCTTCAGTTCTTCCAAGGAATAAAAATCATCTCCTGATTGATTTGTAGTAGGAGGATCAAATTCTGCTACTATCACATTTTCTTCAACCATGGAAGACTGTACCATTCTTTCTGACTGTTGAGATTGTTGTTGATATTGTGGTTGTTGTTGTTGTTCTTCAGCTACTAGAGCAGTAGACGTGCTGACCACTCTTCCTTTCCCGTAGACTTCCTTCTGCTGAATCTGCTCCAACTCATAAGTCTTTAACACACCATAGAACCTTTCCAAAGAAATCTCACTCAGATCTCTTGCTTCTCTTATGGCAGTGATTCTATGTTCGAGATGAGTTGGCAGTGTTAAAAGGAACATTTTGTTGACCTCCCTGATGGAATAGTATTTACCATTAATGTTCAGGTTGTTGATCAATGCAATGTACCTCTCAAACACTTCAATGATTCCTTCTCCTGGATTGGATTTAAAGTATTCATACGCAGAGGTTAGGATTTCTAACTTGTTCTTCCTAACTTCCTCTGTGCCTTCATTAATCACCTCAATAGTTTCTCAGATGTGTTTTGAATCTTTACAGTTCATCACATGTCTATTCATCAAGGGATCAAGGGAATCTACTAAAATTAATTGAAGGCTAGCATCCAGAGAGGCTTCTTCTTTTTCAGCAGGAGAAAAATCCTCAAGATCTTTCACATAAGTTCTAGCTTTGGTAATCACCACATCATTTTCAATTACCTCTGGTTCAATAACCATCGGAATTTTTGGACCCTTCTTTAACACTTCCAGATATTTGGAATTTGCAACTTGTAAAAACAATAGCATCTTCTTCTTCCACATAACATAATTTTCTTTATCGAATAGTGGAATTTTAACGGTTCCAACTTTTTATGTAGTCATTATGAATTTTTGAGTAAATAAAAATTCAAGGAGTGAAAGAATCACAAAAGTCTAGGATCTTGATTTGTTCGTTAATCAGAAGACTCTGATACCAATTGTTAGGTCTCAATATATTTGTAGAAGGGGGGTTGAATACAAACAATATCGTTTAATCGAATAAAATGCAGAATAAAAAAGGTGAAACAAAATTCAAGTTAAATAAAACTATTATTAAACTTGAAAGGTGTTACAACAACGGTATCGTTTACAAGGGATTAATCTCAAATAAATTATTCTAAATCTAGAATAAATTTGACATGAACTTTTTCTATTTTTATAATAAAAAGGAACAAATGCTAAATGCAATTTGAGATTAAGTTCTAGGGATTTTGATCCGCTAGATAGTTACACAAGAACAAGAAAATGATTTCTAGTGGTTAAGATTTAACAATAAATACTAGAAATGAATGTCCTGAGACATTGCAGTTGAGAATAATAAGTTCACTGCTTTCTGTTTTTCTTTCTGTGTTCTTGAGTAGTTGGCTATATTCAATTCTTTTTGTTGAAAATCAGCTTTTGTTGTTAAGTAAACAAAACAATCCACTTGATCCAGAAAGACTTTCGGCAAGACAATTCATTTGAACTAGAAAGACTTTCGGCAAGACAATCCATTTGAACTGGCAAGACAATCAAATGAACTGGCATGACCTTCGGTATGACTATTGATTGTCATACCGATTGTCTTGCTAATACAAAAGATAGTCTTGCTGAATTAATATAGAATATTAATTCAAAATCAATTCTGAAAATACATAATATTAATTCAGAATTAATTAATCAATTAATTCAATTAATCAATAAATTAATCTTTGCAGATATAATTTATTTTCTTAATTAAATTATACGACTTAATTAATTAATAGAGAATTAATACTACTCTTGAACAACAACCATTCTTCTGAAAATCTTCTGATAATTATGAATCAATTCCACACTTCAATGTTGACACTCGATGTACTGTCTGGTTCATGAGTGACTAACTTCTGTGACGTTTCTTCATGCCTTGACTTTGATACTCTTGATTTTCTTCATACTAAATCCTTATAATTAATTGATACCCTAACGAGATCTCTGTCACTTGATTAAATCCACAATCTTGATTTATATCACTGAGGCTTGATCAATTTCTTGAGCTTCTTCCAATGAATCAAGTCCTCAAGACTGTAGATGAACAATGTTACTTAATCCTTTGACATATGTTACTTTGAGAGATCTCTCTGACGATAGAACCACTATTTACTTGTTACATCCTTATTTGAGTTGAGTTAAATCCTTGAATAAACAAATAGGCTATGACATATGTCTTTCACTATCTTTCAAAACTCACTTAATTTTATATTAAAATCAAGTATGTGTTTTGCAACAAATTTCTGGGTTCTTGTTATGTTAAAACTCAGCTACTCTCTTGAGAGTTACATGATTTTCCGATCTATTTTCTTCCATCTAAGTAAAGCATCTAGTGTTTACTTTATAGAACAGTAAACACTATTTTTTACACAACATGCAATAGCAGGTACTAAACCCTACTTTTAGATAACTAAATCTTTCTATTTCTAGCTTAGTGTATCTTTGCAAATCATGCATGCCTGTGACTTTAATTTGCCAGTTAATCCTGGCCTTTGATCTTGTACTCTTTAAGCTGCTTTTGTAGAATTTTCATTCAGTGATTGATTTGTTTGTTGATTGACAATCTTGGATCTTTAACTGGTCTGCATCTTGTACTTGAGTTTTACATCGAGATCTTCAGTTTGATATATAGAGAACTTGACATCTCGATAAGTATAATGATTTATCGAGATCTCTCATCATTCTATAGTTGTTTTGACTTATCGAAGTCTCTGAGTTCTCTATAAGAGAATTTGGCTTATCGAGATCTCTAAATTTCTGTGTGTATAATTGACTTGTCGATATATCAGAGTTCTCTAGTGTAAAAATGACTTGTCGATATCTCAGAGATCTCTAGTGATATTTTGACTTGTCAATATCTCTAATCTTCATGTCTTCAATTTGGCTTGTCGATATCTCTGAGTTCTCTAGTGCAGAAATGACTTGTCGATATCTCAGAGATCTCTAGTGATATTTTGACTTGTCGATATCTCTGAGATCTCTAGTGATAATTTGAATTCTCGATATCTCTGAGTTCTCTAGTAGCCTTTCTTGACTTCTCGATAAGTCTTTCTGGAGTTCTCGAATGACTTCTCTATAACACTTAATATGTGACTTGTAGACTTCTTGACTTAGAATGTTTTTCACGAAAAAAATTATTCAACTCCAAACTTTTCCACACTTTCTCTAAGACATGATCTTCTTCCAGAGCTTATTCTTAGGCTTGAGACTGTTTATAAAAAAAATACTCAAGTCTAGTCTATTTATATTTTTACAGACTTAAGTGATACAATACAAAATGCAAATTTAGATTATCATACAACTTATTTTGGGCTGTCAATTTGACTTAGTCTTGTTATAGTACATGCATGTCTTGCACAACAGTAACCGATGAATTAGGGTTAGGAGACTTGGCGCACAAGTCTTCTAATTGTATTAGATGTTGAAGTCGTTGAATGTAGGAAGTGGAATCCTTATTAATTTGGATCCTTGGAGGCTTCTCTTTGCTGAAGTTTATCCTTAATTGGATATTATTCATTGGCTAATTATCACCCTTATTCATCAATTATGAAATTAATAAGCTTTTATGCCTAATTTATTAGACTTTTATTTGAACTAATCCCAAGCCAATTAATGCAATACGCAATTAGAAGTATTTTTACTCCCCTTCAATTTTGTAGTTTCATTTCAATAAAGTAGTATATAATTTTAATTTTATTTTATCTCAGACCCATATTATACACTAATTTTGTTTCAAAATCGAAATGTTATATCGATCTACGAATTCTTTTTAATTCGGTTTTTATAAAATATAGTTATCAAATATTAAAAATATACTTATTTTTTGGAATCAAATATGAAGTATATTTATTTTTATCGTAGGTAACCCGTAGCCGCTACCCTTCGGGTGCGCACTGGGTAAATCCTACGGGCTCACGCAATAGCCTGCAAACCACGTGAACAAAGGTAAACCGCAATATTTTTAATATTTTGATGACTATATTTTGTTCACATAAATTAAAGATAATTGTATAATTTGTTATCAAATATAGTTATCAACGAATTAAAGTGGGATATCCGCCAAATAGATCCTGACTTTGAATTTATCCATCCTGAGTAATGTTAGAAGTACAAAAAAGGTATAAAAGATTGTTGTAAAATGATGTGACAATACAAAATAATTTAATTGGTGTTATTAGTGTGAATGTAGGGGTTCATTATCATTTAGCAAATAAAAGACTGATACGTGTTATTTTGTAATTATTTTGTGAATAAATTTTGTATGTCTACTAATGCGTAGTGAGCAGAAAAAATATGGTATATTATGTTTTAAAGAGAATATTAAAAAATAATAAAATAAAGATAATTAGGTAAAATTAACTGGTATAGTGACATATTTACATTACTTTAAGTTGAACAAGTGCCAAGTATACCATTTAACAATAAGTTCCACTCAAAATACCGACTAATTATGCAAGTCTCGCATGCATTTTCTATTTTCATCGTCCAAAAAATATGTATTCTTTGTAAAAAAAAATTAAAAATAGAATACATAGCCTAGACATGCATAATGAGCAGGTGTTTTGGGCGAACCGGTATATATACCGATATTTTAGGTAAGTAAAATCCAAAAATGGGTATTTTGATTCTTTACCTAATTATTTAAGGAATGTCTGAACCATAAAAACAATAAAACAAGTAGGTACTGAACTTTAAATGATTCGACTATTGTAATATAATATTTTATTATATAACTCGCAAATTTTATTTAATATTATATTATTTTTTAATTTAATTTAAATTGAAATTTTAAAACATCAAAATTTGTTCATGTAAATTTTTTTGAATGACATGATTTGAAAATAATAATGTATCAACACATATATATTTTATATTTTTTTTAGAAATAATGGTATTTTAGTTAGAAAATGTATAAAAAATTGTCTGAGCTGTAACGGGTAACCATTTAGTTGTTAGTAATTATAATAATATTATTATTTTTGAAAATTAAAAATGCCCATGCGAATTTTGTTATTTAGAATAAAAAAGTAATATATTTTAGTAAAAAAGTAATTAACTAGTTAGTAGAGGTATTCCGCAGATGTCACTGTTACGTATATAGTTAAATGAACATTTAACTAAATTTATAAGCACGATTCCCTAAATTTAATGTTTTTATTAAATGAAATTGTCTTGATATTATTGGAAAAAAAGGTTTTTAGTTGAGGAAAAAAAGGTTAACGTATTTTGTTTAGAAAAAGTAATTGATTTATATTGTAATTAAATAACTATAATTATGTAAAAAAAATTTAAATTAAGATATTTAAGTAAATTCAACGTTTTTTATCGATCAATTACCAAACTTTTAAAATATTGCATCGTAAGTATAAATATGTGACCGTATTTTACACTAATTTTCAAAATTAATAGCCAAGCTTGTAAAATGCTATTTATTTTTTATAAAATTAGTAGTTAAATGCCAACAATTAACGGAATTGACGGGAGCCATAATACAAAAACATGACTACATTTATTTTTTAAATCAGTTTCTCGCAATTATACTTTCATCATTACTTGTTATTATAAAAGAAGATGGATTTAAACTCAAATCTGAAACTTTCTTTTAGGAGTAAGCTCTTCAATTATGTGACACTGACTAATTCAGTTTTGATCATTTGGTTATATAATGTCAACAATTCACATATTCAGTTCTATTCTTGTTAGTTGTTGAAGAATCACGTTTAATTGAGAGAATTAGAGGCGTGGGCTTATATGATTATTGTAGTATTTTTGTAACTTTTTAGTTTAACATCATCATGCTTTCAGGTGTGAAGATGGATATGCCAAATGCAAAGCCACTCTTAGTGATCAGCCGCCCAGCTGTGTGCAAACCAGAACAAAAATACAGTACAAACGGCTTTTTATTGGAAACACCACATAGGTAAACACTACAGGGCAAATTGAGAAACACAATGCTCACAAAGGTTTATTAATTTAAAGAGTAAAGATATATTGCCTCACTGTGAAAAAGTCAACAATGTCAAAAACTATAAATTCAATATACAAAAGAAACTATTAGTAGCCTACAAGTCAAGTGGTCAACAGTTAATTAGTAACAAGTCAAACTAGCTAATTATTATTGTATATATTCGGTTCATACTTATTGTGTAAGATTCAAGCAAGTATGAAACATTAACAAAATTTTCCCTCAAAAATCTCTCCCTCTCTCTCTATCTCACATCTCTCTCTGCATCTTTAATGGAGATTAGTATAGATTTGAGTTTATTTCACTCTTTATGGTATCAGAGCCTACTAGAAGTGTAGATTATAGCCTTACGATCATCATCTCAAGATCGATCTTCATATCCAGCATATTTCTGCACAAATCTACATGTTTTCTCTTTTGATTCCACGTTATTTTGAGATAATCGTTCGAGATTCATGTTTACTGGTTGCGATAATCTGTTTTGATTGATATTTCAATCTGCGATTGATTTGTTTGCTTCAATTAGAAGTATTTGTTTCGATTAAGAATGTTAGGTCAAAATTTGGGGAAAAATTCTCTTATTTCTTATGCAAATGTAGTAATGAATAATAACAACCAAAATGTTGTGAGTAATGTGAATAACGCAGAAAGTAGTGATTCTAGATCACAACATATTCATGTTGATGATGAGATCTCGATTGAATCGCACCTTCATCCTCTTTACCTTCAGAACACAGATCATCCTGGACTTGTTCTTATCTCTAAGAAGCTTACAGGAACTGATAATTTTGGTCCTTGGAAAAGTTCCATCACCATAGTTCTCTCTGCTAAAAATAAGATTGGTATAGTTAATGGCACTTATGCTAAGCCTGGCGAGGATTCACCTTTACGAGCATAATGGGATCGAGTCAATGACATGGTCATAAGTTGGATTTTGAATACATTTTCTAATGAGATTAGCAATGGGATGGATTTTGTTACTTTTGCACAAGAGATGTGGACTGAATTACATGACCAATTCTCAAGTGTGAATGGTCACAGGGTTTATCAAGTTCAGAAGGAGATTCATGCTTTAGAACAAGGTGACAAGTCTGTTGAAATCTATTATTATAACTTAAAAAATCTTTGGGATGAATATGCAGCTTTGGAGTCTGTAATTGCTTGTAAATATGGTTGCAAATGTGATTCTTACAAACTGATTGAAGACAGGTAACAGAGGAAAAAATTGTTACAGTTCTTGATGGGTTTGAATGATAGTTATTCTGTTGCTAAAGGACATATTTTAATGATGACACATTTGCCTACAATTTCTCAGGCATTCTCTCTTGTTAAACAAGATGAGAAATAGAAGTAAGGGAATCATTTTCCTGTACCTTTCATTGGTAATGTTAGCAATGCATCAAAACCTGGTAACAATGTAGTGGCTTCTATGTACTCGGGTTATACTCAACACAATAAGCCACCTCTAAAGTGTATTTACTGTAATAAGGATGGTCGTACCAGAGAATTTTGTTACAAGTTGGTGGGTTACCCTGACAAGAAGAAAGACAAACCAAAATAGACTGCTCAATCTACTGGATTTAGATCACCACCTCCAGCTGCAAATGCGAATCATGTTGATGTGTTGTCACAACCTCTTTCTGTTCGTTCTGGCCAAACTAGTGCACAACATGTATCTGCTTCTCCTTCTCTGAAACAACCACAGAGGAAAATTTCTTAAATGAATCAAATGATGGTTTTAATGATAAATAAGAAAGGCAATCACAATTCTCCCGAAGATCAAGTTGTTTCTATGTCAGGTATGGCTTATTGTCTACAAGCCTTTGTTTCTCATAATTGGTCAAATTTTTGGATTGTTGACACAGGTGCTTCCAATCATACATGTTGATGTGTTGTCACAACCTCTTTCTGTTGATTCTGGCCAAACTAGTGGCCAACATGTATCTACTTCTCCTTCTCTGGAATAATTACAGAGTCAAATTTTTTAGAAGAGTTAAATGATGGTTTTAATGATGAATAAGAAAGGCAATCACAATTCTCTTGAAGATCAAGTTGTTTCTATGGCAGGTATGGCTTATTGTCTACAAGCCTTTGTTTCTCATAAGTGATCAAATGTGTGGATTGTTGACACAGGTGCTTCCAATCATATGTGTGGTAATAATAACCTTTTACATCACATAATCACATTGCCTGCTCCTTTTAAGGTTGCATTACCAATAAACATATTATTGATATTCATCAAATTGGTAGTGTATATCTTAATGATAATATCACTTTGAACAATATTCTTTTTGTTCCACAATTTAGATGTAATCTTTTGTCAATCTCAAAATTGACATAAGATCTTTGTTGTATTGTCAACTTCTTTTCCAATGCTTGTGTCTTTCAGGACCTGACATACATACAGTTCTATCTACTGGTAAACATTTTGATGGCATATACTATTTCAATCCACCTTCTAATCTCAACAGTTCTACAGGCACATCTATTTCATCTTTTGTATTACCTATTTTATATGCTTGTATCAATGTTTCTCAGCATTTTTCTGATGCATCTAGTTCTAAACTTTGGCACATTAGACTAGGACATCCATCTTCTAGGGTTGTACAGCACATTGATGCTTTCAAATCTTATTATTATAATGGTTGTCCTGTTTGTCCTGTTTCTAAATAATGCAAATTATCTTTTCCTAAGCATAGTCATTCTCATGCTACTGCTATTTTTGATTTGATTCACATGGATATCTAGGGTCCTTACAACACTCCCACTATCACCGGTGCCAAATATTTTTTAACAATAGTGGATGACCATACCAGGGCCATTTGGGTTTTCTTGATGCCTAATAAGCATCAAGTTTTTACTATTTTCAGAAGTTTTAATGTTAATACAATTCATCAGTTTAAAGCTTTTATTAAAACTTTCAGAACTGGTAATGGTAGTGAGTTTTTTAACTCTACTTTTAATGAGTTCCTGGCCTCTCTTGTTATTGTTCATAAGTCCTCGTGTCCTTATACCCATAAAAAAATTCTAGAGTTGAGAGAAAACATAGACATTTAATGGAAATGTCTAGAGCCCTTAGGTTTCACTCGGGGTTACCTCTAAAATTTTGGGGGGATTGTGTTCTCACTGCTGCTTATTTGATAAATAGGTTGGCTTCACATATTCTTCAATATAAATTTCCTTTTAAACTTTTACATCATCAACCTCATGATCATTCCCATTTAAAAGCTTTTGGTTGTCTTTGTTATGCATCTGTTCATAGCATGGATAAGTTTTCTTCTAGGGCAATTAAATCAATTTCCTTGGTTATCCAGTTCATTGAAATGGCTATAAATTGTATAATATGGAAACTCATTCGGTTTTCACTAGCAGGGATGTTATCTTTCATGAAGATAGTTTTCCTTATCTTCATTCAGTATTTGATTCTAATGATCTTTCATCTTCCTCTTTCTTAGATTGGTTATCTACCAATTCTACTTCTCCTTTTATCAATTCAAACTCTGGTCCCTGACCAGTTCAGTCTTTAACTCCTACTGTCTCATATATTCAACCTTTTAATGGCACACCTTCACCTATTGTCTCAGATTATTCAACTAGACAAGTTCAGAAACCCAAGTGGTTAGCAGATTTCTATGTTCCTTCACTCACTAAATCAACTGTAAATTTGATATCTACCCCTGGTTCTTCTTTGGAACCACAACATTTTTTCCATGTTGTTCATCATCCATATTGAGTTGAATATATGCAAAAGAAATTACATGCTCTTGAACATAATAATACATGTCAGTTAGTTCCTCTTCCACCTGACAAGAAAACTGTTGGTTGCAAATAGGTGTATAAAATCAAATACAATCTTAATGGTACTATTGAAAGATATAAGGCCAGATTAGAAGCCAAGGGATATGATCAGTCTGAAGGAATAAATTATGATGATACCTTTGCACCAATGGCTAAAATGGTTACCATTAGGATTCTCCTAGCAGTAGCTGCAACAAAGGGTTGGATTGTTGAGCAATTAGATGTAAACAACGGTTTTCTTCATGGTGATTTGAATGAAGAGGTTTATATGAGGTTGCCACTGGGTTATATAAACAATTCTGGTATTCCTAACCTTGTTTGCAAATTGATCAAATCCATTTATGGTTTAAAGCAAGTGTCTAGATGTTGGTTTGAAAAACTGGCCAGTTGTTTACTACAGGCTGGATATGTTCAATCACAAATTGATCATTCTATGTTCACCTATACAAAATATGACATTTTTCAGGTGATTCTAGTCTATGTTTATGATATCCTGCTTTCTGGAAATAATCAGGATAACATTAATGCCTCGAAACAGTTATTGGATGCAAAGTTCAGCATCAAGGATTTGGGAAAAATCAAGTACTATCTTGGTTAGGAAATAACCAGGAATATCTATGGTATATTTGTTACTCAGAAGAAGTTTATACAATATTTGTTGTTATCTGCTGACATGTTAAACTGTAAACATCTTTCTGTTCCAATTGATCCTCATTTGAAGCTTTTTGACAACTCTGCATCTGGGGATTTAATTGACAATCCATCTGTCTACAGAGCTTTAGTAGGGAAATTGTTATACCTCAACTCTTGTAGATCATATATTAGTTTTCTGTTCAGATGTTAAGTCAATTTTTGCATGCTACTAGAGTTAGACACATGGTTGCTTTAACAAGGGTTCTTCGATATCTGAAATGGACTACCAGTCATGGTTTATTTTTTCCTGCATCAAATTTTCTCAGTTTGTCTATGTACAGTAATTCGGCATGAGATGCTAATGATAGACGGTCTGTTGGTGCTTATTGTTTGTTGTTTGGTAATGTGGTTGTTTCCTAGCGTTCCAAAAAGCAACGAGTAACTTCACGAAGCTCTGCAGAAGCTGAATATAGAGCCCTTGCAGATGCTTCCTGGTGAAGTTCTTTGGTTTCCTAATTTTTAGCTGATCTTCGCATTTTAATTACTAGTCCAGTTCCTTTATACTGTGATAGTAAAGTTGTAGTGGATTTTACTACTAATCCGGTTTATCATGCTCGAACAAAACATATCAAGCTTGATTGTCATTTTATTCGTGAGAAGATCAGACTTGGCATCATTACTACAGATTCCTACACTTAAGAAAACTACTGATGTTCTTACTAAAGGTCTTAGTAAGGTTCTGCATTGGGCCTATGCTTCCAAATTGGGTGTTCTTACCTTTGGTCCACCTCCAATTTGTGTGGGGGGACTATGATGGTATCTGTTCATATGGGGGCTGAAGATATATTACCTTACAGTGAAAAAGTCAACAATGTCAAAAACTATAAATTCAATATACAAAAGAAACTATTAGTAGCCTACTAGTCAAGTGGTCAACACTTAGTTAGTAACAAGTCAAACTAGCTAATTATTGTTATATATATTCGATTCAGACTTACGGTGTAAGATTCAAGCAAGTATGAAATGTTAACCCTCCCTCCAAAATCTCTCTCTCTCTCTCTTATATCTCTCTCTGCATCTCTAATGGAGATTAGTATAGATTTGAGTTCATTTTACTCTTTAAAGAGCATAAAGAGTTACTATCTTGGTACCTGAAAACAACGCGCATTTACATAACTTGACTGATATGCAAGCATACAGAGGTTTTAGAAATATTCATTCGCTTCTGAAATTCCAGTTAAATGTGTTAAAGAGTATAAGATTATATTGGGACATTTCTCTACCACCTTAATGTTTTAGATCTACAAGTTACTTAACATGGTATCAGAGTTAGGTTCAGAGACCCACCCCCATTTATTTAATATAAATATTTGTTATTGGTATTGGTTATATTTGTTATTGTCAATCGTAGTGAAAAGTATCGTAAGATTGAGTACATTTTCAGTGGGGGTAAATGATTCGTGTCATCATTTGCAGGAACGCGTAACTTCATATCTACCTCTTTGTTATTTTTCTTCTTCTTTGCAGATATCTTTTCCTTTTGTGGTGTAAATATCTATAATTGCATAGTAAGTTACAAAAAGTTATTAACTGGTGCTTCTTGTTTGTATGTTCTAAGAGCATTCACATCTGATTCTGTAAATCTAATCATATATTCTTATTATAAATGGCAGTTCCTCATAATTATTTCTAAAGTTTGTTTAGCTACCTACATCTCATCCCCATCCCCATCTCTATACTCTTTCTTAATTATTTTGTTCTCTTTCTTTCTTTTATTTTTAATTTTATTTACCAATCTAAGCATGACATCCGGTAGACCAATCTATCTATAGTATAATAACCGGAATGAGGTATAATTTGTAGTTTGGTTGACCCCTCATTTTGGTTATCCCTTTACATCATAACTGTCGGATCTTCTTTATAAAATAATCAGAGCCATTAGATCTACATATCAATAACAAACATTTATATTAATATTTATAAAAATACATGTAAGTTTCTAGGTTTGAATCCCTTAACAGCAAACATTTATATTATTTATAAGGATACATATAAGTTTTCATATTCGAATCTCACTCACCAACAATTAACATTTACATTATTATTTATGAATAAAGTCTCATCAATCATATACTATTTATACTATTTGAACATAACTTGAAATTATAATTATATAATCATTATTTAGTATTTAATTATTTATATAAAATTTTAATAAAATTATATAAAATAAAATTAAAAATATATAAATATTAATCAAAACCCGTGCATCGCACGGGCCGTAAGCTAGTAGTAGTAATATGAGATGCGGTGTGTATAGTAGTCTTCAAATATGGGGACTTGTTTTTTATCTCTACAATTTTTCCCTATTTTAGGATCCGGATGTAACACCATTTTAGATAAAATCACATAAATCCCCATAATAATAGAGATAGGGGTGGATAGAGATGGGGATGTGAATGCTCTAATATCCATGTAATATTGATATTAAGGTAAACAAATGGCACTCCGTATTTACTTGCTGCAGCGAAGATCTCATTTTCTTCACTCAGAAAATTCAGTGGTTAATGAAGCACAAGTCATAACGAATCCTTTCATATATGAGTTCAATATTATGAGGTCGATGTGGAAGTATGCATACTTTGATACATAAAGACTTCGCAAAGAACTAATTAAGCATCGAGTATGTGTTAGAATTCAAACCCTTCACATTACTAATTATCAGAGCCCGGCTAGTTGGCATCTAGAAAAAGTCTCTACAAAATAAGTCACAAGAATTATAGATTTCTAGACTGGTAAATAGTTCTAGCTGGAGATTAATATACAGAAGATAAGGTTCCAGCAGGGTTATTAAATGAAGCAGCTATTGAAGACTCCTGAAGCAAGAGAGTAAAACTGCACAGCTAGACATTTTCTGAATATATGGTGTGCTATAGTTAAGTTGTCATACTAATCTTATGATCCAGCAGTTTACATGGTCAATATGAAGTAGAAGAATTGTAAGCTAGCTGGTTTGTAGTCAAATTAGTAGGCTGGTAATTAATACGTAATATGTAAGCCATGATGTAAGGTGCTAATATGAGGCCTATAAATTGTGTTTGCTGCTGTGACAGTAAGATACCACCAGCTAGAAAAACCAGAGTAGTAAAAACAGAGCTGAAGCTCTTCCCTCTCGTGTGTCTAAATAAATTGGTTGTAGCCTTGTTAATATATACATGCATTCCTGTGTGTTTTTATACTAAGTATATCTTACATAAATTCCAAGAAAAATCAAGTGAAGGCCATACACGTTTCCAACAAGTGGCATCAGAGCTAAGGTTCCGTTCGTGAAAAATGGCAACGATGGTGCAATCAAATATTCCAAAATTGACGAGTACAAATTACGGGAACTGGAGTATTCAAATGAAGGTATTACTCAGTTCCTACGATAATTGGGATATTGTCGAAAGCGGGTATGACGAGCCCACAGATGCAGCCGCTGAAGCAGCCCTGTTAAATGCTGAGAAGATGATTTTGAAAGAGACCCGGAAAAAAGATAAAAATGCGTTATATACAATTATTCAAGGAGTTGACGAATCAACCTATGAAAAAATTTCAAATACAAAAACGGCGAAAGACGCGTGGGAGATTCTGCAGAAATCATTCCAGGGTGTCGAGAAAGTCAAAAAGGTTCGGCTCCAAGTACTACATGGGGAGTTCGAAAATTTGAAGATGAAGAGTTCCGAAAATATTGGTGAATTTGTTATGCGTTTGAAAACGGTAACAAATGAGATGAAAAGAATGGGGAAGTCTCGATGATGTTCGGGTCATGGAAAAGTTGCTCCGTTCATTAACAAGAAAATTTGATTATGTTGTTACTTCTATCGAAGAGTCAAAAGACTTGTCCACGATTTCTATTGATGAGCTCGTAGGTTCTCTTCAAGCCCATGAGCAGCGAATTAACCAGTATGATGATGTAAGCTATTTGGAAAAGGCGTTACAAAGTAAGGTGTCCATTGGTGACAGTTCTGGCAGTAGCAGAGGTGGCTACCGTGGTGGACAAGGACGAGGAAGGTAGTCCTTCAATAGAGGCCAAAATTCTGAAGGGTATCAGCCATCTGGTCGTGGTCAAAATTTTAGAGGCCGAGGACGAGGCGGTAGAGCACCAAAGGTGGAAGAAAGAAGTCATTTTGCAGCAGCAAAAGAAGACAAAGATGTTGGCACTGCTATATTCCTCACTTACAAAGGAGACGAGGAAAGCAAGAAGAATGTTTGGTATCTTGACTCAGGGGCCAGTAATCACATGACTGGTCACAAGGAATTATTCACGGAGATAGACGACACCATCAGCGGAGAAGTTACTTTTGGTGACTCGTCAAAGATTCCGGTGAAAGGAAAAGGTACCGTCACGATCATGTTAAAGAAAGGTGAAAAGAAATATATAAATGATGTTTATTATATTTCTACATTGAAAAATAATATTATCAGTCTTTGCCAACTTGTGGAGAAAGGATATAATATACAGATGCAGGACAATTCCCTCATTATTAGAAATCAAGCTCGGGAATTGATTGCAAATGTGGAGATGTCAAAGAATCATTTGTTTACGCTTGATATGCAAACAAAAGTGCAGAAGTGCTTGAAATCAGTCATTAAAAATGACTCGTGGTTATGGCATTTAAGATTTGGTCATCTTGGATTTTTTGGCTTAAAATTATTGTCAAATACAAAAATGGTGGACGGTTTGCCAGAAATCAACGAACCAGAAAATTTGTGTGAAGCATGAGTCAAAGGGAAGCAACATCGACAAAGTTTTACCGTTGGAAAATCATGGAGAGCCAGGAGGCCAATGGAGATAGTTCACACAGATATAGCTGGTCCATTTGACATCCCATCACTTGGAGGTAATAGGTATTACCTAACATTTATTGATGATTTTAGCAGGAAAAGTTGGGTTTATATCATCAAAGAAAAATCGGAGGCTCTTGATAAATTCAAGGAGTTCAAAGCACTAGCAGGAAAAACAAAGTGGTCGGTATTTGAAGATACTCAGATCAGACAGAGGAGGCGGGTATACTTCAAACTTGTTCAAAAGTTTTTGCAGAGCACATGGCATCAATCATCAGTTGACAACATCATATACTCCTCAACAAAATGGCGTTGCAGAAAGGAAGAACCGCACAATTCTTGACATGGCAAGGAGTATGGTGAAAGCAAAGCACTTGCCAAGAACTTTCTGGGCGGAAGCCGTTCAATGTGCAGTTTATTTGTTGAATCGTTGTCCAACAAAAAGTGTCAGAAACATAACTCTGAATGAAGCATGAAGTGATAGCAAACCATCAGTTGGACATCTCAGAATTTTTGGGTGTATTGCTTATGCCCATATTCCCGATCAGAAGAGAAAGAAGCTGGATGACAAAGGCGAAAAGTGTATTTTTACCGGATATGACAAAAAAAGCAAGGCGTACAGACTCTACAATCCCCTGACGAAGAAATTAATTATTTCTCGAGATGTTGAGTTTGATGAATCTGATTACTGGAAATGGAGCGAGGATGAAAGAAAAGTTGTTGGTTTATTTTTCAATGGTGATGACGATGACAGTGATAACCAGAACATTGAAGATGACGGAGATGATGATCAAACTCCTCCACCAAGTCCAAATCAACAAACTCCTGGATCGACACCATCCACGGGAGGAAGCAGCAGTACAGGGGGAGTACCACGAAAGATGCGGAGTCTGGATAATATCTATGAAGCTACAAGTCCGGTACAAACATCCTTCGATCATTCATTATTTTGCTTAATGGCTGAATGTGATCCAGTTACATTTGAAGAGGCTTCTGAAGAAAGCAAATGGAACAAAGCCATGGATGAAGAGATTGGTGCTATCAAGAAGAATGACACTTAGGAGCTCATAGATTCTTCCAGAAGGACATAAAGTAATTGGCGTCAAGTGGGTTTATAAGACCAAGACGAATCAAGAAGGGGAAGTGGAAAAGTACAAGGTAAGGCTAGTAGCTAAAGGCTACAAACAAAGATACAGGATTGACTATGATGAGGTATTCGCTCCAGTTGCAAGAGTTGATACCATATGGCTTCTGACAGCAATTGCAGCTCAGAACCAGTGGAAGATATTTCAGATGGATGTCAAGTCAGCATTTCTCAACGGTTATCTTGAAGAAGAAGTCTACATTGAGCAGCCTCCTGGATATGTTCAGAAAGGCCGGGAAAATAAAGTCTACAGACTGAAGAAAGCCTTATATGGGTTGAAGCAAGCTCCGCGAGCATGGAATACAAGGGTTGATGAATATTTTCAGAAAAATGGTTTTGTGAAGAGTCCATACGAGCATGCTCTCTACACAAAAACAAATTCAGGGGGAGATATTATGATCGTTTGCTTATACGTGGACGACATGATCTTTACTGGAAATAATCTTGGTATGTTTGATGATTTTAACAAAGTTATGACTAATGAATTTGAGATGATAGATATTGGTCAAATGTCATACTTTCTTGGAGTCGAGGTGAAGCAAAGCAAAGATGGGATTTTTATGTCTCAAAAAAAATATGTGGAGCAAATTTTAAAGAAGTTCAGAATGGAGGAATGCAAGCCAGTGAGCACGCCAGCAGAAGCAAGCAAAAAGCTCAGGATTGATTCAACGAGGGAGTCCGTAAATCCGACATTGTTCAAAACTTTGGTTGGAAGTCTGAGGTACCTAACTTTCACTCGTCCAGATATTATGTATGCAGTTGGACTGGTTAGTAGGTACATGGAAAAGCCGAAACAAGATCACTTCATGGAAACTAAAAGGATTTTGAGGTACATAAAAGGTACACTTGATCAAGGTCTGTTTTACACGCATTCTCAAAATTCAAAATTAGTTAGCTACTCAGACAATGACTATGGCGGTGACTTGGATGACGGGAAAAGCACTTCAGGCTATGCTTTTCATATTGGTTCAGCGATATTTTCGTGGTCATCAAAAAAGCATCAGACAGTTGCCCTCTCAACATGTGAGGCGGAGTACATGGTAGCAGCAGTATGCGCATGTCAGGCTATGTGGCTAGGCTACATATTGGGCGATTTAAATCTTGCGAAGGAAGGTCCGGTTAAAATTTATGTGGATAATAAAT
Organism: Apium graveolens; assembly: GCF_009905375.1. Lineage (NCBI taxonomy): Eukaryota > Viridiplantae > Streptophyta > Magnoliopsida > Apiales > Apiaceae > Apium > Apium graveolens. The sequence continues at coordinate 215,928,249 of NC_133654.1, forward strand.
CCGCTATTTCTCTCGCGAAAAATCCAGTGTCACACAGTCGGAGCAAGCACATCAATATTAAATATCATTTCCTTCGAGAACAGGTGAACGATAAAATTTTGGAACTGGTGCACTGCAGGACATAAGAAAATTTAGCGGATATATTTACAAAGGCGTTGAAGCCGGACATGTTCTATAAAATGAAAGAGAAGCTTGGAATGCAAATTCGGGTTTGAGGGGGAGTGTTAGAATTCAAACCCTTCACAATACTAATAATCAGAGCCCAGCTAGTTGGCATCTAGAAAAAGTCTCTACAAAATAAGTCACAAGAATTATAGATTTCTAGACTGGTAAATAGTTCTAGCTGGAGATTAATATACATAAGATAAGGTTCCAGCAGGGTTATTAAATGAAGCAGCTATTGAAGACTCCTGAAGTAAGAAAGTAAAACTGCACAGCTAGACATTTTCTGAATATATGGTGTGCTATAGTTAAGTTGTCAAACTAATCTTATGATCCAGCAGTTTACATGGTCAATATGAAGTAGAAGAATTGTAAGCTAGCTGGTTTGTAGTCAAATTAGTAGGCCGGTAATTAATACGTAATATGTAAGCCATGATGTAAGGTGCTAATATGAGGCCTATAAATTGTGTTTGCTTCTGTGACAGTAAGATACCACCGGCTAGAAAAACCAGAGTAGTAAAAACAGAGCTGAAACTCTTCCCTCTCGTGTGTCTAAATAAATTGGCTGTAGCCTTGTTAATATATACATGCATTCCTGTGTGTTTTTATACTAAGTATATCTTACATAAATTCCAAGAAAAATCAAGTGAAGGCCATACACGTTTCCAACACTATGGTCTGCATGTGATACAATGTATACATCTCTTATTATGCTTAATCAACACAAGTTTATACACGAAACAATTGCATTTGAGTTCCTGATTGTTTGTAATGGCCCTAATTGATCAACCAGCACAATAAATCGAGTTAGTAAATGGCTGGTTAATACTTGCGATACTTGCGCGAAAGAATAGAAAGCTCAAGATATTGTAGCAGCTTCCTCAGATACTTGTTACTTAGATTCCTTCTAAGAGAAGATATGGTTGTCTCCAAAGCAAAACTTGCTGCGCTGGTGCTTACATCATAAAAAATCCTTATTAATTATAAAACACGACATTCTGAACATTTCTAGAACTAGTTGGCCCAAGATGACTTGCACTGTCAAATATACTACTTCATGATTAAAATTTACCAAAATGAAATTGTTCATTCTGATCTTTTGAAGTGTACTAGGACGTCAAATTAGTAGGACAAAGGAAGTAGCATATAGGAGTTGGCCTTGCAGAACATTCGGAAGATGCTAATAGTGAATGGTATAACATAGAAAGAGAAAAAGATGTTCAAGCGAATATTTCACAAAATCTGGTTTTCTAAATACATTGTATGCCAAAAAGCTTCAGTGGAATCAGCCAAAAAAAAGAAAGAGATGAAGCAGGTTTAGGGGGCTGTTTGCAATCAACAATTTTAAAAAACGTTACTTTAACAGGATAGACAACATATATATGCAGAATAACAAGGAGTAACTTTTCCTGGAGTGTTGTTATTTGTTCCATCACCTGCCGTGCCTGCGATATTAAGTAATTAGAAGGGGGACATACACTAGTATATACTGTATAACTCGTGTCCAGTAGGCTCTTCACAAAGATGTAAATTTGTTCAGATGTCGTAAGAGCCAGTTCATTATGAGCATTCAAGTAAACATTTCCAAATATAACACAAGAGATGCAGTTAGAAAGTGACTAGCACAGCCTTTATTGGTCACAAGATCACAAGAAGAGAAACTCAGATAAAGCAAGATGTGTTTGAAAATATGGGTATAAGTCTCATATTGGTAAGTCATATTTTTGAGCATTATGACTAAAAGATGTGTGAGATATGATGATATTCTCTTAATAATGGAAATTATTATTTTCCATTAGAATTTGGCTCAAATATTATGGCATAAATTAATTTGATTTTGTTTCAGATTAATTGATATGGTGTATGTCTTGATATATTTAATCTGATTCTGTTTCAGATTATTTATGGAATAGAGTAGCTTGCAAGTATTACACCGATTTCATAATTAATGATATTTAATTATGAAAAAGAGTAGCGCACAAGTCTATCTACACCTATATAAACACCTCTAAGGCGTTAGGGTTAGACACACCAAAAACATATTCGCCTCTAAACACAAATCTCTCTCTCTCGGTGATAGTTTCGTGCCCGTTCAAGCTCGCTGAAGGTGCTCGTTATCCGTAACGCCGCCGCTACCTCGTTTTATCCTGGGAGGCTATCGACTCGCACATACGGTGAGAGGCGAAATAGCTTTAAGGAGACAGTTTCAACTGGACTCGAGGATCTCTCTTCTGTTTATATCTTTTCTTCCTCCGTTTGATTTCGTTTACTCACGCACACACTTGTTTGATTATTTGTATTAATCGCAGATTGTTTTCACAATCTTAAAGCTATTTATTTTATATACATCTGTGACTGATACATTTGTATCTGCTTGTTTTGTTGAGTAACAGATCGATGGAGAACCAAACTGTGAACGATTCGATGAACATGACGGCTGATCCCAATGCACAGATCACTGGATCTGATGGGGTTCACCAGCAGCCGATTAACCCTAACGCACGGATCGTACGATCTGATGGGGGTCAAACGCCTGTTGGACATGTGCCTTCGGGACATGTGCCTTCGGGACATGTGCCTTCGGGACATGTGCCTATGGGACACACTGTCATTGGACAGTTTAGTGTTCCTCTTGGACAGATATCGGCAGGATTCACTCCTCCGATCATACCTGCGGTGCCTACTGGTGTGCATACACCTGTAGTACAGACGCACGTACCATCTGTTCCACCCGTGGTGCCTGCTGCACCTGTTATGCCAACTGTGCCTGCTGCACATGCTGAAAAACCTGAGAAGTTCAACGGAACGAACTTCAAACGTTGGCAATAAAAGATGCACTTTTATCTGACCACGTTGCATATGGATCGCTTCCTTAAGGAAGAACCACTGTTGCTCACTACTGAGAGTAACATGCAGACTGTGTATGCTGCTGATGCTTGGAAGCACTCCGACTACATCTGTCGGAACTATGTGTTAAATTGTTTGTCTGACTCGTTGTATAACGTATATAGCGCGAAGCCAACAGCTAAGGTCTTATGGGAGTCACTTGACCATAAGTATAAAACCGAGGACGCTGGGGCAAAGAAGTGGATTGTTGGCCGCTTTCTTGATTATAAGATGGCAGACTCTAAGACTGTGGTCAGTCAGGTGCAGGAACTGCAGGTGATCATTCATGACATTCATGCTGAGGGAATGGTCATAAGTGAGTCTTTCCAAGTTGCTGCTGTTATTGAAAAGCTTCCACCTGGATGGAAAGATTTCAAGAACTACCTTAAGCACAAGCGAAAGGAGATGTCTATGGAGGATCTTATTGTTAGACTTCGTATTGAAGAAGACAACAGAGGGTCCGAGAAGAAAGTTAACGTTGCCACTGAGAAGGCAAACATGGTGGAGCATGCTCAAAGCTCCAAGCCCAAGAAGGCTAATTCTGGTAAAGGGGCAAAGCTGGCACCCAAGGGAGGGATTTCGAAGTCGAAATTTCAAGGGAAGTGCTACAACTGTGATAAAGTTGGTCATAGGTCTTCTGACTGCAAGAAGCCCAAGAAGCCCAACAAGAAGAAAGAAGCAAACATGGTAGAGAATATCTCCAAGAAGATGGGTGACATAGACCTCTGTGCTACGGTCTCTGAAGTGAACCTGGTCGGTTCTAATCCACGTGAATGGTGGATTGATACTGGTGCTACTAGGCATGTTTTCTCAGACAAGGCGGTTTTCTCTAGCCTCAAAGCTTCCGATGCTGGTGAGAAGCTCTACATGGGGAATTCAGCAACTTCTACCATTGAAGGTGAAGGCACGATGATCCTGAAGATGACCTCTGGGAAGAATCTGACTTTGAAGAATGTACTTTATGTGCCTGATATTCGCAAGAACCTTGTGTCTGGTTCTCTGTTGAATAAGCATGGCTTTCGCATTGTAATAGAGTCAGATAAAGTTATTTTGTCTAAGAGTGGTATGTTTGTAGGCAAGGGTTATTTAACTGATGGGCTTTTTAAGCTCAATGTAATGTCCGTTAAGGACGATAATGAAATGAAGAATTCTTCTGCTTACTTGCTTGAGTCTCCTAATTTATGGCATGCTAGATTAGGACATGTAAATTATGACACTTTACGACGTTTAAGTGCAAAAGAATACATACCCAAACTTACTATCGATCCAAAACATAAGTGTGAGACTTGTGTTGAGGCAAAATTAACGAGATCATCATTTAAACGTGTGGAAAGGAACACCAAAGTGCTAGACCTAATACATAGCGACATATGTGATTTAAAATTCGCTCCAACAAGAGGAGGAAACAAGTATTTTATTACATTCATTGATGATTGTACAAAATACTGCTATGTATATTTGTTGAAAAGCAAAGACGAAGCTATAGATAAATTTAAAATCTATAAGGAAGAAGTTGAGACACAACAAACTGAGAAAATCAAAACGATACGAAGTGATCATGGAGGTGAATATGTTGAACCGTTTGGTGAATTCTGTTCACAACATGGTATAATCCATAAGGTCACTGCACCATACTCCCCTCAGTCAAATGGTGTGGCTGAAAGGAAGAATCGCACTCTGAAAGAGATGATGAATGCGATGTTGTTAAGCTCTGGGCTCCCACAATCGATGTGGGGAGAAGCCATCTTAAGCGCAAATAATATTTTAAATATTACGATGTGCAAGAATAAGGATGTAAGTCCTTATGAAATGTGGAAGAAAAAGAAACCAAGTTACCAACACCTGAAAGTGTGGGGGTGCCTTGCAAAGGTACTGATCCCTACACCGAAGAAGGTAAAGATAGGTCCTAAGACTGTGGATTGTGTCTTCATCGGATATCCTCCACACAGCACTGCATATCGGTTTCTTGTTCATGAATTCAAGATTCCTGATATTCAAAAGAATACCATTATGGAATCAAGGAATGCCTCATTTTTTGAGACGATATTTCCCTGTAATCCAGGAAACCAACAACCTACGACGTCTAAACGATCTCATGAGTTTGTAGATGACGATAATGAGAGTGACGAAAGTGAAGACGAAAATATGGGGGTAGTGAGAAGGAGCAAAAGACAACGAACGGAGAAATCCTATGGGTCTGATTTTATGACCTATTTGCTCGAAGAAGGTGACCCAAAAACTTATAAGGAGGCGGTTACCTCACTTGATGGGCCTATGTGGAAAGAGGCCATCAAGAATGAAGTTGATTCAATTATGCAAAATCATACTTGGGAATTAGTGGACTTGCCAACTGGTTGCAAACCATTAGGTAGCAAGTGGGTTTTCAAGAAGAAGTTGAAAACTGATGGCACTATTGATAAGTATAAGGCCAGACTTGTAATTAAAGGATACAAGCAACAAAAAGGCCTTGATTACTTTGATACATATTCTCCTGTAACGAGAATAACGTCCATAAGGATGATGTTTGCTATTGTTGCAATGCGTAATCTAACTGTACATCAAATGGATGTGAAAACAGCTTTCCTAAATGGAGACATAGATGAAGAAATCTATATGGAACAACCTGAAGGGTTTGTTGTCCCAGGACAAGAAAGGAAAGTGTGTAGATTGGTGAAATCATTGTATGGTTTGAAACAAGCGCCTATGAAATGGCATAAAAAATTTGATGAGGTCGTGCTGGCCAATGGTTTCAAAATCAATGAATGTGATAGCTGTGCCTATTACAAGGATAACGAGAATAGCTATGTCAAGGAGAATGACAATGGCTATGTCATGATGACACTATATGTAGATGATCTACTTATTGCTGGAAGCAATGATAAAGTTATCAAATCTACAAAGGACATGTTGAAATCAAGGTTCGACATGAAAGATATGGGACTAGCAAATGTAATTCTGGGAATTCAAATTTCTAGAACATCAGAGGGTCTCGCATTAAGTCAACCACATTATGTTGACAAGATCCTTGAGAAGTTTCTTAAGGATGACTTTGAGAAAGCTAGGACACCTGTGGATATGACTTTGCACCTATCCAAGAACAAAGGTGTAGCTGTTTCCCAATTGGAATACTCGAGGATAATTGGTAGTCTGATGTACCTCATGAGTTGTACAAGACCAGACATTGCATACTCAATTAGCAAGTTGAGTAGGTTTACGAGTAATCCGGGAGCTAATCACTGGAAAGCGATTATAAGGGTACTAAGGTACTTGAGGGGAACTCGAGACTATGGACTGCACTATGGCAGATACCCAGCAGTATTAGAAGGATATACTGACGCAAATTGGATATCTAGCAAGAAAGCACTTAAGTCTACGAGTGGCTATGTGTTTACATTAGCTGGAGCGGCAATATCATGGAAATCCTCAAAACAAATGGTGATAACTCATTCCACGATGGAAGCTGAGTTTGTGGCACTAGATAAATGCGCCGAAGAGGCTGAATATCTACGTCAGTTTCTGGAGGATATTCCAAGATGGCCAAAGCCTGTAACTGCAATAGGGATTCACTGTGATAGTCAATCCGCTATTGGCAGAGCACAGAGCACGATGTATAATGGAAAGTCTCGTCATATACGACGACGACACAGTTCCATTAGACAATTGATCTCAACCGGAATTATCACTATTGACTATATACCGTCAAAGGATAATATCGCGGATCCACTAACCAAAGGGTTATCAAGAGAAGTGGTTGAGAAATCATCGAGAGGGATGGGCCTTAAGCCTATTGCTTAACGGCATCATGGTGAACACCCAACCATTGCTGACTGGAGATCCCAAGAATTTGGTTCAATGGGACAACTAAATCATGATGACCAAATCACTGTGGGGGTAATCCTTGGCCTGTTCCTATGATGAGAAAACAGTGAGACCCGTAAGGTACGAGGTTAAGCTTTGAGCCTTTAATGATCTTTGATGAATACATGGAGCTCAGTAGTGAACGCATGGAATTCAGTTGAGTAAACGCGGGTTACTCTATAAGATAAAGATCACCTATGTGGGAGAGAAGTGGGACCGCTTCAAAGGAGAATTGCGAGGCACAATTCTTTAGAAACTTCTGCAGAACCAGGACGATGTTCCATGGCCAAAATGGACATACTCATGAGAGCTGAACGAGTCAGAAACGATATAGTGATAAGTATATCATCGTTTACATAAACGGTCGAACAGTTCAAGGACAAGCATGTCTACTATCTACCAGTAAAGTCGGTATGCTTACTCGAGCGAAGGTTCAAGGAGCATTCTCTACCTATCGTATGCTATATCTGATCGAAGAAACTATCACCAAGTCAAACTCCGTGTCTGTCTGTCTGTCTGTCTGGTGTGTGCTACTAAGATCACCAATCTCACCCATGTGGGGGATTGTTGGAAAATATGGGTATAAGTCCCATATTGGTAAGTCATATTTTTTAGCATTATGACTAAAAGATGTGTGAGATATGATGATATTCTCTTAATAATGGAAATTATTATTTTCCATTAGAATTTGGCTCAAATATTATAGCATAAATTAATTTGATTTTGTTTCAGATTAATTGATATGGTGTATGTCTTGATATATTTAATCTGATTCTGTTTCAGATTATTTATGGAATAGAGTAGCTTGCAAGTATTACACCGATTCCATAATTAATTATTTTTAATTATGGAAAAGAGTAGCGCACAAGTTTATCTACACCTATATAAACACCTCTAAGGCGTTAGGGTTAGACACACCAAAAACATATTCGCCTCTAAACACAAATCTCTCTCTCTTGGTGATAGTTTCGTGCCCGTTTAAGCTCGCTGAAGGTGCTCGTTATCCGTAACGCCGCCGCTACCTCGTTTTATCCTGGGAGGCTATCGACTCGCACATACGGTGAGAGGCGAAATAGCTTTAAGGAGACAGTTTCAACTGGACTCGAGGATCTCTCTTCTGTTTATATCTTTTCTTCCTCCGTTTGATTTCGTTTACTCACGCACACACTTGTTTGATTATTTGTATTAATCGCAGATTGTTTTCACAGGATGTTCCATCTCTGGACCGAAGTAACTCGCCATAATTTTTAGAAATAGCATATGAATGGGGATAACTTAGTTAATCACCAACGTGCAGACACTTATGCTTGATTATGACATGCAGACTTTTTGAGACTAGAAGTTCCCTGTTCTAGATAGACTGGTAACGACAGTAAAAACGTAACTTTACAACCTATGAGTTCGGAGGGATCACCAGTTCTAATTTCTGCTTTGCAATCCCGGACTAAGGAATTGTTCCCGGCATATTAGTGTCCCCACATATTAGTGAGCCGAGAAGGTAATTTTGTAAATTGTACATATGGCATACTTAAGGGAGCTTTATCTTCAATAAAACATCAAATAGAAATTTAAGGGACAAGTAAGGGTTGCAGACTGAAGCGCGCCACTCTGTCCCAGAGGGAGGCCCATGATTATGTTTCAGAATTAGAGTGGAGAATAACCATGTTCCCATCCTTAGAAGTGCACCAAACAGTTCAGTAAGCCCACAATAAAGTTTCTGAGTAAATGTGAAAAGTTACTTTGTTTTAGAGATTTGCCTTGTTGGCTTAGTGCACATTTCTGTCCTTTTAGGGTAAAAAGAGATGACAGTGATGGGATTTAGGAGTTGAGGAACAAGTAAATTAGGCATGCAGAAGAATAGAAGAATTAAGAAACGAATCCTAGATGACTAGATAGTATGAGGTTTATAGAGTGAAAGACAAGAAAAGAGTTAAAAGCATGTACGTGTAGTTATCTCAAGTTTAATATCTAGCAAATTGTATGCTAAAGTTTAACTATTACATACACAAATAATATATATTAATATACTCAATTAATATCCATATGCATCCATTAGTGTTATATTAAGATTCACCCCTGGTTTGGTTCAATGTAATCTAGCTAAGGAATTTTACAAGAAACTTAAATGGGTTACGGTTAAATAACTTTTAAAATGTATTGTGTAATTAAGACTTTCCATGTATTTCATGTGTTGAGTATTACAATTTCTTAACTTACTTTTTTTTATTATTTATTCATGATTATAAATTCTCTATTTTTATTAAAGGATTTTTTTTCTTCTTTATCATTAATTATTTGAACTTTTTAATTTTCTAGTAGTAAAATGGTTTTATATATTTTATTTTGTATTTATAATTATATTATAGGTTTTTTTAATTATAATTCATTGTTCAAAAATAATTTTACATAAATAGTTTATATCATATATATATTTATTTAATATGGCATATTTTAATATCTATGTTTGTTAGGTCCCGTAAAAGGGCTACTTTAAGTTAAAAGGGGGGTTGAATAGCTTAATTATCAATTTAAAAATTATTACGGCATTTTAAAAATATTTATCCCGTTTTAAATATTTTACCGATGCAGATTATGTATGCGTAATTAAAATACAAGTAAGAAAATACCACACGAGAGATTTATCTTAGTTCGCGATGGCGCAACCTCTAATAGATTCGTTCACCCCTACGTCCAGTCCCCGAGCTCCTCTCTTGGACCCGAGTTATTCTATATAAGAGCTTTTAGAGATGAAGAGAAGGTGTTACCAAGCTTCTTATATGAATATTAAGAGTGGTCGGTTAAGACTCGGATGGAAGCTAAGAGGTTTACCACTTTTAAGAGATTGCCGGAAAAATTTGTCGGAGGTTCGGCCGGATTTTGGCTTGTTGGTCGAACTTGGACAGCCCTTCGGGAGGCAAGAAAGTGGTATGGATGAATTTTGCTTGGGACGATAAAGCTTGGTTGGTGGAACTAAGCTTGAAGATCAAAAACCTTGAATATATGATATATATTTGTAAGAGAGAGGTTTTTGAGATGAATTATTTGGGTTTGGATATTAGAGAGTGTGTAGAGAGAATACTTCTTGAAAATGCCCAACAATTATTTAGCTCTTATCTTGTATAAAAAATGGTGGAGGTGGGTGTTTATTTATAGAATGAGTTAGTTGAAGGGAGTGGTTGAGATTGAGTTAAAATGAATGGTAGATGGAAAGAGTGGTGTGGATTGATGACATGGAGGATAAGGTGTCTTAGTTTGCATATAGGACAAACAAGAAAAATCTCAGCAATTATTAATTATATAATAATGGATTTTAGCTTTTTCAATTAATCATTAATTACTTAGTTAATTAAGTAATTAGCACCATTAAATATAACGACTTTGTAAACACTTTAATAAATATAACCAAAAATATGATAATTATCTAAATATCATAAAATTATGATCTGCAAGTTTTCGTCAATTTTGGTCAAAGATAGCTTGGTCAAATGCTCGGTCAAAGTCTTGGTCAACACCGAGAAAAATCACGCCCGGACAAAATTTCTTAAAAATTAAGAAACTTTAACCATGCATAGAAAATAGCATTTAAGTGACAAATCTTAAGTTTCAAGATTTTCTAACAAGTGGAAGTATTTTATTTGGATTTAAAACGATTAAATCAGGTGTCAGTTCCAAATAAAATATGAACGATCTTTTATGAAAGCAAATAGACATTGTTGGCTCAGTTTAAGCTAAGATAAATACTTAGAATATATTTCCTTAAATATAAAGTATTTTGAGAGTGTGGAAAATATTTTTAAGTATTTAAAAGTATTTTCTCCGATAAATAATATATTTGAGATACAAGAGAAAATTACTTGGAAAAATATGAGGAGGGGGATAAAATGAGATATTAATATTCCTTTATCAAATATTAATTTCTAAGGATGTAAAAATATATCTTTGAATTTATAAATATTTTATGGAGTGAAAGATATATATTTTATACCTTTTAAAATCATCTGTTTTTGAAATAAATTTAGCACGAGACTTCTAAAGAATATCCAAGTTCTGATATTCCTTTTTCAAACTTGTTGCCTTATTAATATTGCAAGAGAGCCTAAGAAAAATCATATTTATGATAGTTCTTTTACGATCTCATTTCTTTGGAGTATATTCCTTTAAAATATAAGTATTTTGAATTTCAGCAAATTGGAATATCTCCTCTATTTATATTTAAAATATAAAAATATTTTGAAAATCATTTTTGAAAATATTTTACTAGATATGGCTTTTCACTTTTGATTATGTCAATTAAATTCATGCATATTTGGAGAGGATATACGTGTTTTAAATTTTATGTTAAATTAAGCAAATACCAAAATAAATAATTAATCGAAGATGTCCTTTCAATGTTTTTATTTTCTATGTAGCAATTTATAATAATTTATATTCAGTTTAATATTTATTTGTATGTTAGTATATTTAGTATTAATGTTAAATATAAACTTTTAATTTGTAATTTTAAGAAAAATGACGGTGATGTTAAATTGAACAATGACCAACCAAACATATATATACTATACTATTATAAGCAAAATATTCCAAAAAAGATTATTAACACTTTCCAAAAAATAAAAATATACATATAATTACTTTAAAAACACGTTATTTCCGTTTAATTAAAGGTAAAATTACATATCCTACATAACTACCAACACTTGCACACTCCCATCATAGCCAAAACTCTACTAATAAGTCATATCATAAACCCTCCATATATTTTCCATGTTATTAAATAATGTTATTAATTAATATATAATAATTCAACCTCTTCGTTCTTTACTATATTTCTTATATTTATTTTGTAGGAAACATGTCTACATAACTGTTGTTCATAAAAAAAAAGGAGTACACTTATTAAATGGGGATATATAAATGAATTGTACATCTATACTAATTAAAAGGGGAAATGAAAAAAAATCAAATTTAGTAAACTCACTGTTGAGAATATATATGCCTTCTATAAGACTATAACAACTATAAAATTGTTAAATGGAGTTTTTAGCAGGAAGAAACTAAAGTTAAGAAAATAAAAGAAAATATCAAATTACCTAAAATTAGCTTAATTACCTAAAATATTATCAATTGGAATAGGATGAGAAAGTATTAATATACATAACTAAAAGCCTATTTTTACTAAAATTGTGTGTCTAATACCATTGTATATTATATTTCGTGTAAATAAGGAATAAATAATTTTATATTTAAAATTTACAATTAATTAAAAATAAATATATTACCTAAATGACAAAATTAATGTTTGGTGGGTATTACGGGTACGGGAGTAGTTGAATATTTATCTATACTATATATCATATACAAATCGGAACGTTAAAAGTTTTGGGTCATTTATTAAAAATATTATTATCATTATCCTTACTTATTCACAATGTTAAATCTTCGTATATTATTATATCTATATATAATAAGCAATAACTATAAGAAGAATTATTCAAATTTTGATAATTATGATCCAAACAATGTAATAAGGGCTGTTAGAATTTAAAACAAATAATTTATAGTTGTTAGACGTAAAATAATGAATATTCTCTAGACAACGACAATATTCTAAATTGAATAGAATATTTTATATTTTCAATAATTTAAACTAAATAGAAGTATGCATCCTAAATTGAATAAAATGTATAATTAATGTTAGACAATTTATTAAATTATCATTAATTTAAACATGTAAATTTAGCTTGAGCTGTCTTCAAAATTTATAGAACTCAAAATAGAATTTAAATGAACAAATATCATATATTAAAATACCAATTTGATGTAAATCAAGAGAATCAGATAATCTTTGAAAAAAATCTGTTTTAATCTAGTATTGACAATATTTATTATATTATATTATATATTTTACTTGATTGTCAAATTATAAATAATTTTAAACAAATTATTTTTCCTTGTAATCATGTCTTTTTTTCAGTTTGTAGTTCATGCTAGTCGCTACTGTACTCTAGCACAGCGCAACAGTACAGTCCATTCAACAACAAAATACCAATTTAACCATTTTGAAATTAAACGGTGTTCACTTAAAATTAACGGAAGTATGCATCTTGCTATCCTTCTATAACTTCGGCATGCCGGCATGCAATTTGCTAGATATCAAACTACAGGTACACAAAGTGTAGAAAGATGAAACTTTAGGTGCACAACTTGCTTTTAACTCACAAGGAAATTTGCAAAGAGAGATGTTGGATATTAGTGAAATTTTGCAGAACAATGAACACATGAGTTAAATACAGTTATTTTGTGTTTATGAAGAGTTAATGCAGCATAAAAACTTGTAGCATACACACCAAAGACTCCATTGTAAACCAAGGTTTATAATACCTTTCTGGACATTTAGGTGGAGGGTGGACTCCCACTCGGGGTTATTAGGACTGACTTGGAACTGTCAATGAGCAAGACGGCCCTTCTTTTTGATTGTTGCCATCATGCTAGGATCAGTTAATGTATGTTACTTACAAAAGCCTACTGTAATATTTTTCTGGCTGTCTAAATACAACAATCTTTTTGTGGATATGGCAACATTAGGCTGATTACAGACACTACATTAATGCACATTTCTACATTCTTGAATTTAGGGACCGTGTCTTTTACCAAACTAGATAAATTGTATAGAATATAGATTTTCACTCCTGACGTTGGTCTCGACAACGTCAGGAGTATTTTGTCACAAAATATAAGTGTTCATGCTAACCAGTTTGCTTCCAGATTGGAATGTATCACTTAAAAAGACTAGACAAGCAGGAAACAACTTCAAAGCCTGAAGCCAGATTACATGTTGGTACTATGTTTAAGAAGTCAGTAGTTATTTATCAGAGCAAAACACATAATGTTAAATGGTCACCCCATCACTGATCTAATGATATCCCCGTAAATCTGTTATCAATCTTGTATGATAAAGACATTATTATATATATATTGAATATATAACTATTTCACAAGAATATTGCTAATTCTTAAATCAAATAAACATATGAGAATTAACAATTAAATTAGGAGAAGATTTTAAGAAAACAAACAGAGATTGGATTTAATCTCGAGTCCTAAAAACTGTCTCCTTAAAGCAGTTTCGCCCCGCACCATCCGTGTTTAGCGACCTGCTTCCCAGGATAAAACGAGATACTAGTATAATCGATAGATCGAATATACTCTCAGCGAACTTGAACTGAGCCCGAGAACTATCACCGGAATATTGGAAAAATTTAAGACTAAAGAGACCGAGAATGAAAGAGATGACTCTTATTTCCTCGACTTAATAAAACTGATAGCCTAAGACTCTATTTATAAAGAGAGACTTGAAAGGACTTATTTTTCTTTTCGATGTGGTACATGGTATTTATAAGAAAAACTAAGGAATAGGTTTGTGCTACTCTCGATGTGGTACAAAACCACTTTTCATATTAAATGGTAAAACTTTGGAACATCAGTTCTCATTCACCTTTTACTCATTTTGAGCGTGTAAATATGCGTTGGAATCCCCTCGAAGAGGAGAATACGTTCCAATAAATACATACCACTAACACATAATATGTCTCACTCATATAAAGTCTCAAAATAATTCACAACTTAGTCTAAAATACTAAGTTTGTCCAACAATCCCCCACAAATGAGATTGATGGTCCAGTAGCACGCACCACATAGACAGACAGACGCGGAGCTTGACTTGGTGATAGTTCCGGCGGTCAAATATAGCATACGATAGGTAGAGAATGCTCCTTGAACCTTCGCTCAAATAAGTATATCGACTTTACTGGTAGACAGTATGACGCGATGTCCTTGAACTGTTCGACCGTTTGTGTAACGATGACGTACTCATCACTATATCTTTCCTGACTCATTCAGTTCTCATGATTATGTCCATTTTGTCCCTGGAACATCGTCCTGGTTCTGCAAGAGTTTCTAAAGAATAGTGCCTCGCAATTCTCCTTTGAAGCGGCCATACTTCTCTCTTACATAGGTGATCTTTATCTTATAGAGTAACCCGCGTTTACTCAACCGAATATTATGTATTCAAACTTGAAATCCTTGTATTCGTCAAAGATCATTAAAAGCATAGAGCTTAACCTCGTACCTTACGGGTCTCACTGTTTCATCATCATAGAAATAGGCCAGGGGTTACCCCCACAGTGATTTGGTCATCATGATTTAGTTGTCCCATTGAATCAAGTTCTTGGGATCTCCAGTCAGCAAGGTTGGGTGTCCACCATGACGCCGTTAAGCAATAGGCAAGGCTCATTCATCTCGATGATTTGACAACTATCTCTCGGTCTAACTAGATTCCCTTGGCTTAAACAGATTCGCTCAGTTTAACCATCTGGTTAGTGGATCCAAACATTATCATTTGACTTTACATAGTCAATCATGATAATTCTCGTTGAGAATAGTTGTTTAATGGTATTATGTCCTCATCATAGATGTGAGACATACCATTTCATACACAATAATGTGATCTCCCAATTTGCATATTGTTTACACGATATATGCATACTGAAGACACATTTTTCTTGTCATTTAGGAATATCCTTACAAAGTGGTTATTCAGCCTTTTAACTGCATTTATTTTATGCAACAGACTCGTATTCCATCATGAATCGAGCTAAGTTTAGGATTTCCATGACACGGCTGCTAAGTGTGAAATGTATTCTCGAATCACTTTTAAGGTCTTAAAGTCAAATATCTAATTTACATACTATATTCACATAGTACAATTAGATATCTTTCGTATTGCAGTCCAAGCTCACGAGCACATATCATACACCTTAAATCTCATTGCAATCACTTCCAAGTGACCAATTTCCATTGTACTCATGCATCTACACAGTTTACCAACTGTGTAGCCTATGTCTAATTTTGTACAATTTTAAAAAGTACAACAGACTTGCAATCCTTCTTGAGAGATCCTTGTTCATCTACGCTTGGATAAATATAAATCCATTCTAGCTATGACAACTTTAGCTTCGTTGTTCTCTTCAAAATTCACATCACCAACATGTGACATGTATCATTTAAAAATTTTAAAGTCACGAAGATTGTAATCTTCAAATCAAAACTTTTCAATCTCATCAAGATTTTCAGAGATGATCCTCTTGTCATTACTTCTCGTAATGATCAGATCACTCACATGCAATCAATTATGACTTGCATATCATGTGTAAATAACACATGCACACTTGTTAATTCTCTGATTTTAAATCAGTTTGACATCTCATATTGACATATTTCACATTTATGAAATAACTTTACTAGTTGTTACTTAAGGCTTCACTTGTTATTGATATTACCAGCTTTTAGCGTCCCAAAAACAAGCAATTTCAGTTTGCATCATTACCGAGTTTAAGCGTCCTTAAACTGGAAATCCTTATTCACATAGCAACCAATTTTGAGCGTCCTCAAAATGGCAACCATGTCATTTATTTGAAGCCATTGCTTATCATAGCAATATCAAATTTAATATGCCATTATTTCGTGTCAATGTTGTTTCACTCAACATGATCACCGAAAATACAGATTTTCTACTCTTGCTTTATATAGAGCAACCCTCGGGTTCACGTAAATAGATATTTCTCCAAATATTTATTTAGAAAGACCATCTCAATGTTCATTGATGCACTTTTAAATTTCACAATACGATAATTTTAGTATCATCTTAATGAACCTTATTCTCAAAACTCGAGAATATTTCATAAATTATATAAGGTCATCACTTTTGACTGTAATATTTTATTATCATTCTGACCTTATACTTCCTTCAGACCCAGATATATTTTCCCAATTTGAAAATTCATTTGGGCTCCTAATGTTTCTATCTCGTAAGAAGATCTATATATTTTTTAAACAAGATTCTGTCAAACAGAACCACTCTCTCTATTTCTTAACATCCTTTCCCCCACAAAGGACATAGAGAGAACATGCACAATCCATTTTCTATTACACGTGCTAGAAAATCTTGATTTATTGACTCTCAGTAATAGTCAAATTTTCTCTTGATATATTCACTTATCAAGGAATTATACGAGAAGCGCATTGCTTCTATTAAATTTACGAGTTCACCTTCAAGCAAATTATCAAGACATTCGGGACTAGCAATTATCCAAGTCTTTTGCTCTCTGCAGGTTCATCCTCACATTCATCCAATAACGTGTAAGTTCATTTAGATGACTTTTAATTACAGATCTACTAGGATCTACTAGCTTATCGCATAAGCATTCCTAAACTCTGTAATAGTATTCTTACGAATCTCAAAAATTAGATTCATATATCGAATATTATTAGACTCAACCATTGTCTATGTATCCATCCAAAATATCTCAATTGATTTTGGATCGCATGCTACCAACAAAGGTATTGGTATCAATTTTCGAGATACCCCCACATTTCAATTATTTTCAAGAATGTTTCATTATATTTCACTATTCATAGAAAATTTAATAATTTTCTATATTAGATACCCCCACAATTTTAATATTTTACAGAATGTCAGAAAACATTCCAAAACTAATTGGAAATTTAATTATTTCCTTCTGTGGTATCATGTTTAAGGAACGATTAGCCCTTCATAACTAATATCCTCAAATTCAGTGATAGTCTGAGTTGATCACAATCGTTTTGCATCTCTCTCAGAGCGCAACTCAAGACTGCATCTACTCCATTTATTTAATGCGAGTAAGGTGCAACGACCTCATGAATATTCACGTTGCAAACAGAATTTGCCCGGTGATTATTCATCATCAAATTTATTCACTACAATCTTAATTATCTGTATTAAGTTGGATTTACCCTTGAATTTATAGAGCACACATCTCTCTATTTAGCTTCAATATTGACTCGACTGCGAGTACGAATGACAAATATTTTACTATCAAACCAGACAATAAACATGTATCGTGTCACTACCTCTCATCTGAGCAGGTTTTACGTCATTCATTAAAACCTATAAGATTTTAATATCATGTTTAAAGAACTTCTCGTGGTTCTTATCATTAAAAATTCAATTACCGAATTCTCTAAAATATTTACATGGTTCACACGAACCTACATTTCTGGCTCACCTACTGGTACAACCAGAAAAGGCCAAAGGAAGAACATAAATCTTCAATAAATCCACATTCAGTGATCCTTGATCAACTGATGCGTTAGGGTTAACAACTTTTCGGATTATCTCCGAAGTTCAGCATAAATACTGATATCAATATTCGCCATATTAAGTATCAAATGGATCACTATAATAGGCTCGTGTGTCACTTCCGCAGCAGACCGACACCAACACGTGAAATTACTATTTAACTAGAGGAAAAAACCCAACCAGAAAAATATAATTTATGTGCCGACCCATAACCTGTACTCTAGGCCCATTAGGTTTTTAATGTGGAGAATCCTGAGCAATTGTAAATCTGATTCAATTCAGCTGCACAACTCGTCACATTGTTTAACAACAAACATATTACTGCATTATATCCAGTGTTGCACAAGTGAAAATACTAGAATAAATTTTTCCAGTCAAACTAATGTTAACTAACGAGACACGTTACATAATAAAGCAACTTATGCCTCCTTTAATAGCTTTCTAAAGCCTCCATATAGACTATTAGC